>NW_019522323.1:0-337 GCF_002814215.2 Seriola lalandi dorsalis | reverse complement strand
GTGTGTGTGTGTGTGTGTGTGTGTGTGTGTGTATCACATTGTGAGAAAACAAAAACTGTCCAGTGACGGACTTTTGAAAAATGTGCATCAGAATAATTTTCTGAACGCCCCTGTCGTTGTTGTTTTGTTGTTTTTGTTTGTCGTTGTCATCATTGTTGTGTGGTTGCTGTTGATGTTGTTGTTGATGTTGTTGTTGATGTTGTTGTGGTCAGGTCGGGAGTGGGAGATGAGGGTGCAGGAGTACGATGATGAAGATGAGGATGAGGAGCCCAGTCTGTGGACCAGGGTGCGGAGTCTCCTGCTGAGCCTCAGTCTGCAGCTGTATCACCGTATGATG
>NW_019522321.1:0-695 GCF_002814215.2 Seriola lalandi dorsalis | reverse complement strand
TTACCAAAGAACTCTGATGTCATAGGCACTGGTTCAGATTCCTTTGATGATGTCACAGAGAACTCTGATGAATGAATTGTCCATGTACATGGTGACACCATACTGCTATGGTAATTCACATGGGACAAAATGGGAGAGATTCAAATGTTCTGTAGTATACACTTGCCAGGTACTTGCAGGATTCATTTTGCTGTCTGGTGCTTAAAAGTAAAAAAGTGCCTAAAAATCAAGCAAATGGTGATGTTAGACATCAGCCATTGTGTTGTTCAGGATGGTTGAACAACATTTTAAACATGTAGTGCTGTATTGTCAACGTGCCCTTTTTACCATCACTCAGGCAACGTAATCATGCAGCGTGGTCCTGTGACATGAATGTTTTCCATTTGTAAACATGTGAATCTTTCCCATTTCTGCATCATCCCATGTGAAGACCATGACAGAATGATCTCACAAAGAGACTGAGAGATGCATGCAATGTAAGATGGAGGCCATCTTGGACAACACCAACTATCCTCCCCACAAAATTCTGGCAGGACAGAGAAGCAGCTACAGCTGCAGCAAACGTTTCATCTCACTGCGCTGCAGAACAGAGAGGTTCAGGAGATCCTTTGTTCCCACTGCCATTAGGGAATACAACCAATACCTCAGCAAAAGGAAGTTGACTAATCTAATTATTATTGTTCATTTGTTATTAA
>NW_019522320.1:0-518 GCF_002814215.2 Seriola lalandi dorsalis | reverse complement strand
TATACTATGACTTTTTTATAACAATTTTATGCCTTATAATACTATGACTTTTTATACCTTAGTATACTATGACTTTTCATACCCTACTATACTATGACATTTTAAAACATTTTTAAGCCTTACTATAATATGACTTTTTGTACCTTAGGATAATATGACTTTTTACGCCCTACTATACTATGACTTTTCATGCCTTGTTATAGTATGACTTTTTATGACATTTTTATGCCTTATTATAGTATTACTTTTTACACCTTAATATACTATGACTTTTTATGCTTTGTTATACTATGACTTTTTTATGACATTTTTAAGCCTTACTATACTATGACTTTTTATACCTTAGTATACTATGACTTTTCATACCCTACTATACTATGACATTTTAAGCCTTACTATACTATGACTTTTTATGCCTTATTATACTATGACTTTTTTACCTTAGCATACTATGACTTTTCACACCCTACTATACTATGACTTTTTACGCCTTACTATACTATGACTTTTTATGCCTT
>NW_019522319.1:0-978 GCF_002814215.2 Seriola lalandi dorsalis | reverse complement strand
GCAGGTGGTGGTTGCTGCTGCAGAGCTCTCTGCTGCTGCTGCTGCTGCTGCTGCTGCTGCTGCTGCTGCTGCTTGGTCCTGTAGTCCTCGATCAGCTCCGCGTGGTCCTTCTGCTGCTTCCGGATCTGGACACAAAACACACTGACTGTTCCTCTGACTGTTATTAAGACTGTTCCTCTGACTGTTATTAAGACTGTTCCTCTGACTGTTATTAAGACTGTTCCGCTGACTGTTATTAAGACTGTTCCTCTGACTGTTATTAAGACTGTTCCTCTGACTGTTATTAAGACGGTTCCTCTGACTGTATTTAAGACGGTTCCGCTGACTGTTATTAAGACTGTTCCGCTGACTGTTATTAAGACGGTTCCTCTGACTGTTATCAAGACTGTTCCTCTGACTGTTATTAAGACGGTTCCTCTGACTGTTATTAAGACGGTTCCTCTGACTGTTATCAAGACTGTTCCTCTGACTGTTATTAAGACTGTTCCTCTGACTGTTATTAAGATTGTTCCTCTGACTGTTATTAAGATTGTTCCTCTGACTGTTATTAAGATTGTTCCGCTGACTGTTATTAAGATTGTTCCTCTGACTGTTATTAAGATTGTTCTGCTGACTGTTATTAAGACTGTTCCTCTGACTGTTATTAAGACGGTTCCTCTGACTGTTATTAAGACGGTTCCTCTGACTGTTATTAAGATTGTTCCTCTGACTGTTATTAAGACTGTTCCGCTGACTGTTATTAAGATTGTTCCTCTGACTGTTATTAAGATTGTTCCTCTGACTGTTATCAAGACTGTTCCTCTGACTGTTATTAAGATTGTTCTGCTGACTGTTATTAAGACTGTTCCTCTGACTGTTATTAAGACGGTTCCTCTGACTGTTATCAAGACTGTTCCTCTGACTGTTATTAAGACTGTTCCTCTGACTGTTATTAAGACTGTTCCGCTGACTGTTATTAAGATTGTTCCTCTGACTGTT
>NW_019522318.1:0-980 GCF_002814215.2 Seriola lalandi dorsalis | reverse complement strand
CTTTGAAAATGCAACAAATATAGTGAATGTAAATGTCACCAATAAAAAAAACATGATTCCAGTGAAGTCTTTGGTCTTTTCAGTTCTTTCTCAGTGGAGGGGTCAGAGTCAGATTTAAAGCTTTCTGCCTTTCTAAAGAGGGTGTTGGAGTCTCTTGATAAAAAAGATGAAGTTGTTTTATTTCTTTATTTTCTTATGTTGTTGGTTTATAGTTGTATGTTCTACAGACTGCAACAGACTCTTATTGCAGATATAAATGAATAGAAAGTGAATATTCACCAAGTTTCAAAGATTAAGAGTCAATAAAAGCTCTCATACAGAGCTGCACTGAGAGGCGGAGCAACACTGAAGTATGAGGAGAGTTTCAACATTTCAATCCAGGAAATGAAAGTGAAAGTTAGACTGAGCGACAGCTGCAGTCGACACAAGTCTGTTTTCTCTGAAGGAAAACTAAACTGAGTCCATCAGGTTTTTCTCAACAAAACAGCAGAGTCGGATCCAAACACTGGTGAGTACAGCTGATGAGATTTATTGTGCTTCAACTGCTATTGACACAAACCTTAAAAGTTCCCACCCAAGGTCGAAACCAGGAGTCATTTTAAACTGAATCGGTGCATGGGTGGGGTTGTGGAGGGAAACTGAGACAATTCCCTCTTTTCTTATCCAGATTTCAACTTTCTGTTTCTCTGTTCTCTGTCTCATCGTCCTCTCTCTGTACCTGCTCTTCCTCCTCTTTGTCCAAGCTGAATCCCTGATTTCACCTATGGTTGGAAAATAGTCTCAAACTCACAGGAGCTCAGTGTCTGTGAAGATCCTCAGTGATCCAGGTGGTGATGTTTCTGAGGCTCTGCTCAGACCTGCATTAACATGTGTCTTCAGTGATCCGATCATAGGAAGTCAGCTCTAAGCACTTCAGTTCACACCTGGCTTTAAAATACGTCTCCACATGTGTCTTGAGTGACCATGTGGTATGTGTAGTT
>NW_019522317.1:0-502 GCF_002814215.2 Seriola lalandi dorsalis | reverse complement strand
GTTCATGGTCTCAATGAACCACTCATTGTCTGGTGCATATGTATAATGTTTATAGGAAAAAGCAACACAACAAATAGGAAGAAACAAGGTATGAAAAATGCAACAACAGAATTAAAAGATCAGATTACTGTTTTTCAACCAAAAACTAATTCAAATACTATTACTTTACCAGAAGCTTCAGTATTGGGAAACTGAGCTCACTGGGCTTAAACACAGTCCAACACTGTTATTATTTAGATCTTGAACCACCAGTGTAGGTTTGCAGGCAAGTCATAGCTGTTTATGTTCCACAGACAAAAAATATAGTTGACAACCTTTCTACCAGTTTTGTTTTGTTTTTTTTACTTTTCTCATCTGTGTCTGTGTGAGGAGAGGGAAGCTGTGTAAAACAAATCAATTCAACTTGAAAAACCCATTTTGACCCATTCTAATTGTCAGAAACAATAAGCCTTTATCTTTATTTTCAAAGGCCTTGACAATTGCCCCTTTTAACTGTGTTTAA
>NW_019522316.1:0-710 GCF_002814215.2 Seriola lalandi dorsalis | reverse complement strand
GTGTGTGTGTGTGTGTGCTATTAGAAAAAGGGCTCCAGCCAGATAGCACCTAGGCCTTCATCACCATGGAGACGTGTGTGTGCTGAGAGCCAGTGGGCTACAGCCAGGCTAATTTGACACTGAGAGCAACTGAATGTGCTTATGTGTTTGTTTATTAAACCATCTCTTTTCACAAAAATCCGACAGGCAGCTAATTCTTGTTAAAGGGAAATTACTGCATGTGACATTACAGCAAAAACTGAGAAATTTCTCTAACGATTTAAAAAGAGGAAGGAGAAGGGGGGTGTGGGGCCTACAGTGTTTGCCCATCACTCACACATTCTCACATTCTCTCTCTCTCACTCTCACTCACACACGCACATACACACACACACACACACACACACACACACACACACACACACACACACACACACGCACACATTCACAGACAGTAAACTAACTGTAAACCTCCAACACTGTTGCCCTTGACATCCCTTGTCACCACTGGCATTTATTCCCCCACAGTGTTCAATATTAACATGTGCAATAAGGCAACATAACATCTTAAAAACTATAGTTGTAGGGCTTTGGACAATAAACAGGACAACAATTGACTGTCTGCTAAGCCCCGCCTCCCTTAGTTACCATTACTATGCCTGTCAAGCTTTCCATTCTCGACACATGCTTTAACGGTGGCAGATTTAAATATTGAAATTCTTGGGTAATGT
>NW_019522315.1:5935-7770 GCF_002814215.2 Seriola lalandi dorsalis | reverse complement strand
AAAGCATCAACAACCAGTCAGATACAGCTTCAGGCCTTTCCTTGTGTTCAACTTCTGGTTGAATTCTTATGTATGTATTATAGTTATTTTTGCATTTTGTACTACCCCTTCTCTGACCTGTCGTACTGGCCCCCACTTGCCGTAGCATGTTCATTGAACCTCACCAATCACTTCCTGTTTGTGGAAGTGAATCTTAGCCTGGATGTTGGGTTTTGTATATCCACAAGGGTCCACACTGGATGCCTGACCAGGACTAGAACCACTGATCTCCTGTGTTAAAGTCAGTAGTGTCGACCACTGAGCTGAACTGAACTGAAGTTTGAAGTGTATAATTAGGTTCTCTTGTTAATCAATCTGTGGGATGAAAAATTCGTGCAGTTTAGTAATTTGATTGTGACTCCAGGACTCCTGGGAGTTGTCTGAAATGTTAAAAGTTTTGTTACATTGCTAAGAGAGTGTTGTTTTTATATTATGATGATTACTGTTGCTGTTGGAGCCTATTTACTTAATTTAAATATTTGTTTAACATAATAATTGTTTTTGGATTATTTGTAAATTAAGTTGAAAATTAATTTCTATGGGTAAAATAAGAAAAGGAATTAAGAAAGAATTAATATTTATTATTATTGTAATGGATTGTTGATTAGGATCCTCCTCCTCCTTGTCGCCCGTGATTACGTTAACAATAACAATAAAGACTCTAAACTCTAAGTCAACCTAAGTTTCTTTTCCTTTTTATTTATTCATTTGTTTATATACCGAAAGTCAACCGGAGATCGTTTTTTGTTTATAGGAGTAAAAACCAAGTTTTTAGTTGAAGCCATCTCCGTGCGTGCTTATTTTGTTTTAGTGAGTCGTAGCCATCCTCCTCACAGACTGCTCTTTTATTTTGAACTTTTTGAATCATTTTTGACTTTGTTGGAATACAAGAGCAGCCATAACAGATGTTTATCTGATTAATTCTGTTGGTGAACTTTGTTAAAGTATGACATCCTTAAATCACAAAGCTGGCTCCAAAGCTGCAGAGTAAATTCAAATTGGCTGACTTCTTGTTGGGTTTAGGATATGGGTGCAACAGGATTTTTTGTAAGTCTTGGCATGTTACATATGCCTACTGAATTTCAGACATGTACACACACAGGGTAAGGGCTACCTCATTAAAATTTTCTGGGGGGGGGGGCAATCAAGCCACTTCGCCATGGCCATGTGCAAGACCCAAAAAACTTTTGAATTTACACCTGAGACGTGTGTTAAGTTTTAAGTATGTTTCAGTCGTCATGAAAGCAATTTTCATTCAGGAATAATGATAAACAGAACAATTCCAATAGGGTGCTTACATCAGTTGGTGCTCAGGCCCTAAGAATCTTTTTCTTGTTAATATGTTGAAAGACAGAAGATAAATCAAATCAGTCAATTAGCTTTATCTGCCATATGCTGTATAACCAGCATGCAGACTGAGTAAAGTGTCCAGTATACTGTACATGCACCTGAGTATTAATTTTAACAGTGACATATACAGACGAGGATGGGTGACATTTTGGGCCACGCTCATAATTAGGATCATTGTAGTTTTTTTAGTTTCCTTTTTTTTTTTTTGTTAATTATTGATTTGATTTAGATGATGCAGTTTAACATAGTTTCAAAACAAAGCATGGAACTAATGTGTTGTACAAAGAGTTTATAGCTGTTGCTAATTCTCCACTCCTGTCCCTAGTTGGGCTTTTACACGTGTAATGTCATTAAAACAGTCAAAAGCAAAAACAACACAAAACAAAATTGATAATATCATACGATTAGCTAAAGATATACAGATGTTCAGTCTAAAAAGAGACAAC
>NW_019522315.1:0-349 GCF_002814215.2 Seriola lalandi dorsalis | reverse complement strand
TTATAGCTGACTGATATATGTAAACTTGCCACTGTAGGAACAGAGGTTACACAACCTTCGAAAACAAGCCACAACATCATAGGTGCACTCTGGTACTGAAACAAACAGCACTGCACCTCTGATCACACTTATCCATTATTTGCCAAAAGCCAGTTATCCACTAAACCTCTGTGACTGAGCCAAGTTTTTTCTGAATCAACTGTAAAACCTCTTTTAAAATACAGCCTGAAATGCATAAAATCAACCAAAAACTGAGTTTCACCATTTTAAAGACCAAATACTATGATATGGAGACATGCTAATAAGAACTTTGTTTATAGAAGTATGGTAGAAATATAGTTCTTTGTTT
>NW_019522314.1:0-456 GCF_002814215.2 Seriola lalandi dorsalis | reverse complement strand
TCTCTCACCTGTCTGTCTCTCACTTGTCTCTCACCTGCCTGTCTCTCACCTGTCTCTCACCTGCCTGTCTCTCACCTGTCTGTCTCTCACTTGTCTCTCACCTGCCTGTCTCTCACCTGTCTCTCACCTGCCTGTCTCTCACCTGTCTGTCTCTCACTTGTCTCTCACCTGTCTGTCTCTCACCTGTCTCCCTCTCAGACAGCGTCCACACTCTGACCTGTCTGTCTCTCACTTGTCTCTCACCTGTCTGTCTCTCACCTGCCTGTCTCTCACCTGTCTCTCACCTGTCTCCCTCTCAGACAGCGTCCACACTCTGACCTGTGCTGTCATGCTGCTGAACACAGACCTTCATGGGAACGTGAGTCTTTATATTTTTGACTCATCTTTCAGCTGAGGAGGGGGAGGGGCTTCACGTTAAAAGGAACTCCTTATTTGGTCGAGGTTGTCACGTATGAA
>NW_019522313.1:0-456 GCF_002814215.2 Seriola lalandi dorsalis | reverse complement strand
CCTTCAGGACTCCTCCTCCTCCTCCTCCTCCTCCTCCTCCTCCTCCTCCTCTTCTTCTTCTTCATCCTTTTATGTGGAGATGTAGCCTCCGTCTCACAACAGGAAGCCACGCCAACATCGCATCTGAAACATGAAGAGGCGGTCTCGTGGTCTGACGTGGTCTCAAACATGTTCACTGAGTTCTCTGTCCTCCACTCGTGATTATCTGACCTGTGGATGTGACCTGTGTGCTAAACTCATTAGCCGTGGCAGACGTCAGCTTAGCTCTGGTGCTTCTTACCTGAATCAGGACTTCCTCGAAGCTGCTCTGCTGCTGCCGGTTCTCAGGGTTTAGACACGTCCCGCACGGATTACTTCAAAAGGTTTTTCCATGGATCCAGTTTTTCTTTGATCAGTTTCTTGACGTCCGACCTGCATATGCATGTTGCTAATGGTGGGCTAACTTTTAGCTTACTG
>NW_019522312.1:0-351 GCF_002814215.2 Seriola lalandi dorsalis | reverse complement strand
ACAGAATATTTACAAACACAGAACGTCTTCAAACACAGAACGTCTACAAACACAGATTATTTACAAACACAGAATATTTACAAACACAGAACGTCTACAAACACAGAACATTTACAAACACAGAACGTCTACAAACACAGATTATTTACAAACACAGAATATTTACAAACACAGAACGTCTACAAACACAGAACATTTACAAACACAGAATATTTACAAACACAGAACGTCTACAAACACAGAACATTTACAAACACAGAACATTTACAAACACAGATTATTTACAAACACAGAATATTTACAAACACAGAACGTCTTCAAACACAGAATATTTACAAACACAGAACGTCT
>NW_019522311.1:0-813 GCF_002814215.2 Seriola lalandi dorsalis | reverse complement strand
GATAAGTCTGGAGCCACAGTCGTTTTCATCTCCCTCGGTTTTCTCTGTATTCCTGATGTGGAAACTCTTCCCTCCCTGTCTTCCTTCATGTCTCCTGCAGCCACAGGGCTCTGTTCCCGCCGCCAGGTTACTATAGTAACGGTGTTCTACATACCTGTTCATCTGCCCTACCAGCTGCCAGGTATCAGCAGCAGTACGACGTGGTGTCACTGTGGAGTCTGCAGCTAATGACTGAGCTGCTGCCTGACGCTCCTGATCCACTGCCAGGTGAAGCAGTTCAGTGAAAACGTCAGGCAGGTAAAGGATGCTACTGCTGCGTCACTATAGCAACCGATCACATGATCACACGCAGCAGTGTACTGTACTCGGCAGTCATCCAGTCATTCATCCAGTCATCCGGTCATTAATCCAGTCAGTCAGTCATTCATTCATTCAGTCATTCATTCAGTCATTCATCCAGTCAGTCATCCAGTCATTCATTCAGTCAGTCATCCAGTCATTCATTCATCCAGTCATTCATCCAGTCATTCATTCAGTCATTCATTCAGTCATTCATTCATCCAGTCATTCATCCAGTCATTCATCCAGTCAGTCAGTCATTCATCCAGTCATCCGGTCATTCATCCAGTCATTCATCCAGTCATTCATTCATCCAGTCAGTCAGTCATTCATTCAGTCATCTGGTCAGTCAGTAATCCAGTCAGTCATCCAGTCAGTCAGTCATTCATCCAGTCATTCATTCATCCAGTCAGTCAGTCATTCATCCGGTCATCCAGTCAGTCAGTCATCCGGTCATTAATCCAGTCAGTCAGT
>NW_019522310.1:0-574 GCF_002814215.2 Seriola lalandi dorsalis | reverse complement strand
GTGTGTGTGTGTGTGTGTGTGTGTGTGTGTGTGTGTGTGGGGGTCGTTTCCGAACTTGAAGTTTAGACTTCAAATGGATTTGAGACGACTTGAAATGACGAGTGTGTACGGGGTCACACACACACTAACACACACACACACACTAACACTCGTGAGATTTACTAAAAGTCCCACATGAGTGTGTGTGTGTGTGAGTGTGTATGTGTGTGTTTTGGCTGGTTTCTGCCTTTGATGAATAAACCATCAACTCTGAGCACACACACACACACACACACACACACACACACACACTGTTTTCTAAAATAAACAGTCTTCAGTTCGATCAAATATTAATAAACACATTCTGCTGTCCATGCTGCCTACTGTGTGTGTGTGTGTGTGTGTGTGTGTATGTAATTGAGTTCTCCTCCTGTCAATCACATTTGATATAAATATCAGGTTAAATATTTGGTTGCTAGGCAGTGGTATCGATCCAAGGTTACCCGCGGCGACAGATGGTTGTTATGGGGTTTGGTAAATGGCTCTTTCTCTGGCTGATTGTATTACAATGACCCTGACACACACACACACACAC
>NW_019522309.1:0-813 GCF_002814215.2 Seriola lalandi dorsalis | reverse complement strand
GGCATAAAAAGTCATAGTATAGTAAGGCATAAAAAGTCATAAAAAACGTCATAGTATAGTAAGGCATAAAAAGAAAAAAAAAGTCATAGTATAGTAAGGCATAAAAAGTAAAAAAAAGTCATAGTATAGTAAGGCATAAAAAGTCATAAAAAACGTCATAGTATAGTAAGGTATAAAAAGTCATAAAAAACGTCATAGTATAGTAACGCATAAAAAGTCATAAAAAGTCATAGTATAGTAAGGCATAAAAAGTCATAGTATAGTAAGGCATAAAAAGTCATAAAAAACGTCAGTATAGTAAGGCATAAAAAGTCATAAAAAACATCATAGTATAGTGAGGTATAAAAAGTCATAGAATAGTGAGGCATAAAAAGTCATAAAAAAAGTCAGAGTATAGTAAGGCATAAAAAGTCATAGTATAGTAACGTATAAAAAGTCATAAAAAGTCATAGTATAGTAAGGCATAAAAAGTCATAATATAGTAAGGCATAAAAAGTCATTAAAAACGTCATAGTATAGTAAGGTATAAAAAGTCATAAAAAGTCATAAAAAACATCATAGTATAGTAAGGTATAAAAAGTCATAGAATAGTAAGGCATAAAAAGTCAAAAAAAAAGTCAGAGTATAGTAAGGCATAAAAAGTCATAGTATAGTAAGGTATAAAAAGTCATAAAAAGTCATAGTATAGTAAGGCATAAAAAGTCATAAAAAGTCATAGTATAGTAAGGCATAAAAAGTCATAATATAGTAAGGCATAAAAAGTCATAGTATAGTAAAGCATAAAAAGTCATAAAAAGTCATAGTATAGTAAGG
>NW_019522308.1:0-678 GCF_002814215.2 Seriola lalandi dorsalis | reverse complement strand
GAGATTTTTATGCCTAATTACACTATGAAATTGTCATGCCTTACTATACTGTGACGTTTTTATGCCATACTACACTGTGAAGTTTTTTGACGTTTCTTTGCCTTACTATACTATGACATTATAACGTCTTTATGTACTATTACGTTTTTTGATTTTTTTTATGCCTTACCGTACTATGACGTTTTCGATGTTTTTATGCCTTACTATACTATGACGTTTTTTTCCTTACCATACTATGATATTTTTATGTCTTTCTGTACTATGACGTTTTTTGAGATTTTTATGCTTTACTATACTATGACGTTTTTTGAGTTTTTATGCCTTACTATACTATGATGTTTTTTGACATTTTTTATGACTCACTAAACTATGATGTTTTTATGCCTTACTATACTATGACGTTTTTTTCCTTACTATACTATGATATTTTTATGTCTTTCTGTACTATGACGTTTTTTTATACTTTTATGCCTTACTATACTATGACGTTTTTTGAGATTTTTATGCCTTACTATACTATGACGTTGTTTGACATTTTTTATGACTTACTAAACTATGTTTTTTTGCCTTACTATACTATGACGTTTTAATGTCTATGTACTATGATGTTTTTTAATTTTTTTATGCCTTACCGTACTGTGACGTTTTCGATGTTTTTATGCCTTACTATACTATGAC
>NW_019522307.1:13539-31672 GCF_002814215.2 Seriola lalandi dorsalis | reverse complement strand
GGATGCCACAGTGTGTGCATCAACATGTAGACATTTCAACTAATGCTGACTTTTTTACCCTGCAAACACATATGAATTACTCTCATTTAATAACAGGCAAATATAAAATAAAATTAATAAAAAAGTAGAGGTAAAGTAATAGTAGTAGTAAGTAGAAATACATATTACAAAATATCTTATCAGACGGCCATTTTACTTCATGGGCCTACATCATTTTCATTTAAGCACAATAGTCAATAGCTTTAGCAATATTATCTTAAAAGATTAAAACAAACAAGAAAGATGAACCAATCTGGCATATCCTCTACAAAACATCTCTTTTTTCACATCGTCTTTGTAGTAAATCTTCATTATCATCATCAGCATTATTGTGCCATAAAAAATATGAACAAAGAAAAATAAGAACAAAAGTTGTAATCATAAAAAAATAAAAGAAATATTACAGAACACAATCTCTGATTTTCATGTGGTACTTGAAACACAATATTATCATTTTCATCGTCAGCGTCATAATTGTTGCAGACCAGTAATTATATACACAGTCATATAGCAAGAGGGAAAACAATTAAAGTTGTAAATATAAAAAAATAACTAAATAGTTCAAAACGTGATCTTTGTTTCCTGTAGTACTTGAAACACAACATTATCATTTCATTATCATCATAATTATTGGACTTTAGAAACTTGAGCAAAGAAAAATAAAACAAGTTAAAATATTAATGTAAAAAGAAAAAAAACAAACAAAACATGATTTCTTTTTTGCATGATGTTTTTAGTATATTATCATTTACTTTATGATTATCGTTGTCAATGTGATTATCATGCACACCAGTCATTATGCTGGAGGGCTTACAGACAATTGAAAAAGAAAAGAAAACATCTATGAACTATAAAAAAAACAAAACACCAAAAATGTCTGATAGTCAAACACAACTATTTGCAGCTTTTCAACTCATCATTTGTCGTTAGTCATATTCAGCAGACCAAAGGATGCTGCAGTTTTCACTGTCACAAACTGGTTTAATCTTTTTTTGAAATTTCCTTAAACAAAACAGCAAAAAAATGAAATAAAAAATAAAACAAACAATCAATCAAAAAAGAAAACAAAAAAATATGTATGCTGTCATCATTTCATGCACTGATTTCTAAAGATTTGACTTGTTTTTAACAATGGGGAATTAGGCTGAAGCCTTTTTTTTTAATGGTGTTGGTCTTTATTTAATTTGCTTGATTGTTCAGCAGAATGCACTATCATTTTCAGTTCCTGTATTCTTTTGGTCTTCTCCGAAGTTTACATTTGTATATAAAAAATTCTTGGATGTTGAAATGTTGTTCTGTTGAAAGATATTTGTCAGGATTGTACTTTGTTCACTTTATGTTGAAGGCACCTTTCAAACCGTTCAGTGCTTGTTCCTTTGTGATTTTCCTCCAGGCCTCTGGAACATCAGCTGGCTTGGCTTGATATCTTTGAGCAAATCTGTCATTGTATTGCACCAGGACATACTTCCAGTAGTCAGATGCCTCTATGGTGTTGTCTGGAGGAATGTGCCAGTTTGGGTAGTATGTGGTGTAGTCCTTGTAAGGATGCCACTCCCCACGGGTGTTTGCGTTTCTGAATCTACGTTCACTTTGCACATCAGTTGTACACAGTGTCACAACAAGCTTCTGAGTGTCTATATTCCTGTACCCACCAAGACCTTGTGGCCGATGCACAGCTGCATGATGTTTCTTGTGTTCTTTGCCTCCAGCTTCACAGGGAACTTTACAAAATGGACACTGGTGTCCACAACCAAACACCTGCTTGAAAAGCTCATCCTGTGGTTTGACAGGAAGCTTGTTCAGAGTCTCAGTGATGTTTTCAGAATTTGAGAATTCCTCATGAAGCTGATATTTTAGGTCCTTTATTGAGATCTTGAGGCTGTTGATAAATTTATGACATGTGCTTTGGATTTGAAACAGGGTGGTTTCTATGTCCTCTTTTGAAATTGAGATGTCTTTAATCAAATATTTGCACATGTTGTTGATGAGCTTTGTAATGCTTTCCTTGTTATCTGGCAGCAGAACACTACCTTCTCCTTTTGAGGCCTGTTCCATTGCTCTTGTTATTTTCTGGAGTATAACCTGCAGATTGTTGTTCTTCAGTTTGCACAAAGTGTTGTCCTTTGACATTTTTTGCAGAATGTGTTGAAATATCAAATCCTTAACATATATTTCATAGTTACCAATGTACTTGCCAAAATTCTCAAAATCTTCCTTTTGCAGCAACTCTTTCAGAATGCTGTACTGGAAAAATGAACGTGAGCTGTACTCTGCTGAATGACTACTTGTTAAAATTTCATCCACGATATCTACTCCTAGAGCCCTACTGATGTACTCTTCCACAGCAGGCTTGATACAAAACTGGACAAAATCAGTAGCTTTTCGCTGGCAGTGATCTCTCTCTTTATATAAATCAAGAAAATCTGACAGGTACTGACTCTTGTACTTCTCCAGCTGAGTTCGAGGGTCATTGTCTGACAAGAATTTCCTGTGCATTTGAAGAAACTTCCTTGAGGCAATGCCACAGATGTGAAGTTTCAGGTCGATCTCAAACTGTGTAGTTGTTTTGTGATGGTTGTTACTTTGACTTAGAGATGTATCAATTTTTTCTAGAAGGTCCTTTGTGAAAGAGTCATGATAATCTCCATTTGTCTTTACTTTATCATCTATAAACTTTGTGCAAGACTCAATGACACTGTCGGCAAAGCTCTGCAAATCTCCTTTCCACATATTTTGAAGCTTCTCCATTAAGGTGGTATTATGGTCTATTTTGGTTTTAAATTGATCCTTCCCGATTTTCTTTAGGTCTCCAATATTCTGCAATTGCTCATTGACATTCAGGTTTGAGAAATTTTTTCTCAACTGCTCCCGGACACATGCTGCAATATCTTGCTCCTTCTGAGCATACACATTTACGGTGGCTTCAACCCACATGTTTTCAAACTCATCTGTCAGCTGTTCATCGGACAGTTTGGACTCTTTGCAGTCACGCAGAAGCTTCATGACTCGTTCTTCAATCACACCTCTGTATCCTCTCTGAATGTCTTGAGCCTTTTTTGTACTTATTTTTAGTTCAAGGGTGCAGTCCAGTTTAGTACACACAGAGTGTTTAATTTCATTTGCAAGGCTGTTAATATTATTGATAAAGTCACCCTTGTATTTCTCTATCAGATTTACGTGTCTGTCTTTCATTTTGTAGTAGTCAGAGAGTTTCTTCTTCATTGTTGCTTGTCGGTCTGATATTTTCTCATACACCTCTGATTTTTTTGTTTGAACCAGTATTTTCCAGGTTTCTACCTGAGATTCATTGTCAGCATTTTTGATTTCTAACTCTGCTTCTGTCTGCCAGGAGAGAATTTCTTTTCTGAACTCCCATTCCCACTGATTGAACTCTTTGTTCAAGTTGTTATAGGCATGAGCTGCAAGAGTGTTTCTGAAGCTAAAGATGAAGTTCTCATATTTCACTGCTTTCCAGAGACTTTTGATCCATTCTAGAAACTCTGGGATCTTTGAGAATTCATCTCTTGTGTCACTTTTTACTGTCTCCAAAAGATTTTTCTTGAAATCTGCCACAGCTTCACTATACCCTGTGTCCACTGGTGCCATTGGTGGGGTTCCATGCCAGAGTCCTGGGATGTTCCAGTTGTTCTTTTCTATGTCATATTCCAGCACATCTGTGAATGCTTTAATACCAGGCTGCTTTTCCATTTCAGCTGCAAGTTGAGTCATTTCATTGAGTTGGTCCAAAAGATGTTTTCTCTCATTCATGTTCTTGGCATGAGCTGCAACTGCACCAACATTCTGGTGAACAAAATGACAAACTGGCTTTTTACCAATTTGCTTCATTCTCAAGAATGCATGAGTTGCAATTTGCAGGACATCCTTCATCTCGGTTGAGTTTTCCATTGCAATGTTGATAATTGTGATATCACTCAAGCCAATGACAAATGTTGCCAGCTGGTTGTCATGCTCATAACTGTCCTCTAATTGTGCTAAATCAGGGGACTTAAGACCCTCTGTGTCAATGAGGACAATAAAGTCACAATTTAACTCACTTTTCAAATCCTCTCCAACTTTGAGGAAGAGCATGAAAGCTCCTCTTGTGCATCTGCCGCTGCTGACAGGAAACTGCACACCAAACATTGTGTTGAGGAGTGTTGACTTTCCGCTACTTTGAACACCCAACACAGTCAGTACCAATAGTCTGCTCTTCTCTCCAACCTTGTTGTGAAGCTCAGTCAGCACATCTGTCACCCACCTCTCTGGGATGTTGGAAGCATCTCCATCCAAAAGCTCTAAAGGATATCCATCCAACAACATTTCAGCAGCCACACCAGGGAGACGAGATATTTGATCTGCAGTGTTTTGCAACTGCAAGGAAAACTCATAGATCAGTCCCATCTCTCTCATGTAATGCTCTATTCCTAATGAGCCATCCAGCAAAGCTTGGTCTGACTCTTTAATGAGTTTTTTATCTTTCTTCTTGCATTGCTCTTTGAATTTATCACGCAGAATAGACAGTTTTTTCCGTGAACATGTATCAAGCTTGAGTTTCATCCACTTGAGAAAAAAATCTCTTTTTTCTTTGTCATTTGCAGATAGATACTGAATAAAAGTCTCCATTCCTTTGGTCAGTTTGTATTTTCTTTGCTCCATCCTGATTTGTTTTTGTTCTTCCTGTAGCTGAGATTTATACTCTTCAGGATTTTCCCCACCAGATTTTGTCAGTGTACACTCTTCCTTTTCTAACTTTGATAGCCTTTTCCAGTTCTCTCCCTGCAAAGGAAGTTCTTGTTTCTTGTAGTCTCGAATACTTTTCCGCTCTATTCCTGTGAAGATCTCATCAGCTACCTTATTTTGGTTTTCACTTCTGCATTCATCCACAGACAGACCAAGTTCAACAGCTCGGCTACGCATATTTTCAATATTCTTCCTGTCTGTTTTGTCAGTCAGGGATTTCTTGATAGTTGCACAAATTTTTTGTGAGAACTCTGCTCCATTTTCACTTGAAACCTTGGTTTTAACACTGGCCTTTGGTAAATCTAATTCACCCTTTATTGTCTCGACGGACGTCATTTCCTCTCTAGCAGTCTCTTCCTTGCAATTAACTACTAAGAAGAGTTTGGATTTCACATCATCTTGAAAAGATGTCAGAATCCTGCACTCATCTTTTTCAACTTTGTCCAGGAACACAAATGTAGCTGTTGACTCTTGAAAAAGAAAGTTGAATTGTGTGATTGACTCATTTATGTCTCCTCTCAGATTGGCAAAGGCAATTGGCTCTGGAAAAATGTCAAGATTTCCTCTGCCACAAGGAAGGTACCAGCAAACCTCCACCAATCCATTGGCTATTTTTCTTTTAATTGTTCCTCCTTCCATTTCTCTTTGTATGAAGATACTGTGATTCTGTTGGCCACGGCTGAGAACCTGATTTAAGACCTGGGACTTGGATAAACTGCAGTTCTTCAGCCTCACAAAGGAAAATAAAGGTGTATTTGCTTGGACAATGTTTTCTTCAACAAACCCTTTTTCTTCAGCCAAATGAATTGGACGCCACTCTTTGACGATGTCTCTCAGAGCCCACAGCATCAGAGTACACTGACTCCTATTACCATGGGGCAACAGCAGTGGAACAGGAAACTGGCACATTGACATCTTGAGGGCTATTTGCTGTTGCAAGAAGCTGTCAGCACAAAGGAAGAGTGCTACTATGAGATCCAGAGGGTTAATCTTTTTGTTTGTATAACTTTCTCTACTGGACATGTCAAAGTCATTTTCATTGCTTTCCCCATAATTGGTTGATAACTGGTTACAATGCCTGCATTCAGCATTGATTCTAAACAGTTTTCTGAGAAAACACCATGGGATGTCCTGTACTGTTTGAGCAGGTTCATCAGATATGCTGTTTTTGTTGATCTCCAAGAGAGACCGAAGAGTGAGCTTGTTGGGATAAAATGTTTCCAGTCCAAGTTTGGAAAGAAAGTTCAACAGGACTGTCAAAAAGAACAAAAAGATCACTTTTAGAAACCAACAACAGGCAAGACTTTTTCTGTGTGTGTGTATCTGCCTTACTAATGTTGTGGGGACACAAATCTGTTTACACAAGTCCCATAGCATAAATCCTTAAATAGTGAAGACTTGGTTAAATTTTAGGGCAAGGTTACGCTCAGGTTAAGGTAAGGATAGGTTGAGTCAAGTAGTGGTTATTGTAAGATAAGTAGTTCCAATCCATTTTAAGAGGAGATTTAAAGAGAAGCAATGAAGACGTGTAAAGGCAACTCACTCCAGTGTTTGGGAGCCGCAACTACAAAAGCTCTTGCTTGTGTGCTCCAATTAAAATGCAAGCAGCAGCATTTTGAACCAACTGCGAATGTGAGAGGGAAGCCTGGCTAACCCCAACATAGAGAGCATTGCTGTAGTCCATATGAGTTGTAATAAAGGCATGTATCACCTTTTCAAAGTCCTGTCTCAACAGAACAGACTAACTGACTCAAATGAAAAAAGTGGGATTTTATAACCGAGCTGCTCTATTAATGCAGTTTAAAATCACAGTCCATTTTCACACCCAGGTTCATAACTATGATAAATAAGGTGCAAACAAATCCAGGTTCATAGGGGGGATATCATGGGTACCACTGGATCTGAACAACATTACTTAAGTCCTCTTGTTGTTAAAATTAAAAAAAACTTGATGCCATCCATGCTTTGATGTCATTTAGACACTCCAGTAATGGTTTGACAGAGTATGCATCTTTCTGCTTCAGGGGTACGTAAATTTGACTGTCATCCACATAACAGTGGAACGAGATGCTGTTTCCTGAAAATAGGACCAAGGGGGAGCTAATAAAGCAGCGAAAGGGGCCCAAGAATTGAACCCTGCGGCATCCCGTAGGGGAGAGGCACAGAAGAGGACACAAGAGAACTAAAACTGACACAAAAACCTCCTCCAGCCAGGTAGGAACTAAACCAATCCTGTGCTCCACCATTAATGCCCACCCAGTGCTCTAGATGAGAGATGCGAATATTGTGGTCCACTGTGTCAAAGTTAAGTCTAAAAGCACAAGGATGACACAGTCATGAGAATCAGTAGCTAAGAGGATGTCATTGAAAATCCCTAAGAGCACTGATTCAGTACTGTGAAAGGTTTTAAACCCGGACTGCAACACTTCAAGAATATCATGCTTGTCTAATAAGGCCCTTAATTGGGTGAAACAATTTTCTCCAAGATTTTAGAAAGGAACGGGAGCTTGGAAATTAGAGAGAGCTGAAGGGTCGAGACCAGGTTTTTTAGTCGTTAGATGTAGAAGGGCCATTAAGAGCTCGGCAGAGCAAGTGCACACAAACATTGTCATGTGTTTCATAAAAGTACATTAAATTAATCCTTAAATTAATTTAGTCTAACTGGGGATTACCTTCAAGCTCTTCTTCCTTTGTGTTGATTGTAGACAAACTCTGACTTTTCTCTCCATTCCTCTCTGCTTTAAAACCCAGAGACAAAGATTAATATCATCTATTTTATTTAATAACACCAATTAAGTAAAAAAAACAAAAAAAAACAACAAAAAAACAAAACAATGAATCACAAGGAGGTTTGAAGATGTTTACCTTTTGTGACAACCTTTCGGCAGCACCACGACCAGCATTGCCCCATCTCTTTCAGCTGAACCACTCTAGACAAGAAGGTGGCGTTCCAGGGTCACAGCTGAGGTCTTCTGGTACAGTGGTTATGTGCAAAATATATAAATGAAACAATAATTTGCAAAGTAATTAAGAAATTATTGAAACGCTTTATTACACAATATTTCAACACAAAAATCTGCTGTTATATCATAATGGTATTGTTCTCAATAACACTTTTATGCCACTTTGCCACTTATAATGTCACCTTTTGGGATATCACTTTTTATTACATAATAGCCCGTCTGTTAATGTGATTCAGATGTCACTTTTAGACAATATCATTGTCACACACACTACGTAGCCATTAAAAAATCCTGCACACTGTCTGACTTGCAATAAACAATTTATTTGCAACGTTTTGGTGCTAGACCCTCATTAAGTAACTTAACATTAATTCACTATATAACAGTGTTTTGAAACACACTACGTAGCCACAAGGCTTCGCTCTCTACAGTCGTTGCTCCCTCAGTCCTTTGTTGTGTTGTTTAAATATGCTTAGGGGGAGATTTCTGGTAGAATTTGAGGGTATAGGTTAAAGCCCTCACTTTTTATTAGAAATTTCAACATTCGTTGGAACGTTGGGTGAAAAGCTGTAATGACTTGTTCGAAATGTAGGCTGCAGTCTCTATAAGCACATCAAACCATCTGCCTGTAATAGCCTTAATAAATAGAGAGCCGAACTTCATTCAGATCATGTTGATAGACTTGTGTTTCTGGCAAATAATATGAGAAACTAGAAAATTCCTGGAGAAGTTTGAATGTGCTTTCTGCTTGGTGCATGTACTTCACTCCTCATGTTTCAATCTGTACAAAGGACGTTACTTCCAGTTTCATTCATGTCATAGAGACTCATCCTGACACTGACCTGGCCAAAATGACCTTACAATGATGGTTTTTAGCCAAAATTGTGCTCACACTTATAGAAAGTCATGTACACACATGCAAAGCACCACACATCAACACGCACACACAAGTACACGCAAATACACTGTGTTGATTTACCTTAGAGTTTCTCTCATACCTGAGATAAAAGGTAATCAATGAGTTTAATTAGCCAATCAGAATCAGCTTTGATCATTTCTGCCCAGTAACACCTGCTCCTGAATTTGTATTGCAGTCAATGGGAGAGGTGGAGGGTACTCCCATCACTTCCTCAAAAACTAAAAGATATCAGAATGAAACCAAAACTGGGTGACACAGGACAAAAAAAATCTCTAAATTCTTGATATAAAAATAGTCAATGAAGGTTGGAAATTGTGGGATTTAAAAAGAGTTTGTCTGACTATTTTTAAGAGATGACAGTTAGGGTTCGCATTTAGCTCCGGTTAGCGAGTGGAGCTGTGCCTAAAGTAAGAAATCAGACATTGCTGAAGATGTAATAAACATCACAATCCGCTACACTGAAGTTACAACAACACTGCACCGGGCGAGCGAGAGAGAGGCAGAGAGAGAGAGAAACTAGAGCTAACTGCTAAGCTAAAGTAACTAGCAGATCTGAATAGCATGTAAACAACTTCTGAGTTAGTGAAAGTCGCTAAAAGGAGCAGAGAGCTCTGGGTGCTGGAGCAGAACTAGTGTAAGTTTAAATGTACAGCAGGTAGTTAGACACTGATGAAGAAAACAGCAACATTAACTGTGTTCAGACAGAACATCAATAAACTCTACCAGTAACAGAAACTGACTGGAGATTGGACAGCACACTGACGTCAGCACGTCAACACGTCAGCACGTGAACAGTGTCACTAGTATTAGTGAAAAGACATCAGATAGAAGTAAATCACTGTGTAAAAAAAGTAAATCAGTTCACATGTTTGAGTACATGTTTTGTAACATGTAACATTTGAAAATGGGGAGAGAGGGGTAAAACATGTTATGTGATTATATATGATAAAACTATAAAATTAAAGAACATCTTTAGGTTCCCTGATATATCAGTTCCCAGGTGAGAACAGCTAGTTAGGCACTTTGAAGCCTGAACATACATCTGATAATTACTAATATACTCAGTTGGCAATTTATTATTAAAATAGACAGTTGTTGATTCAATTGATCACTGTGGGGGATGTAGTGTAAATTACATTATACAGAGGTGTTTCTGTTATTACTGTCCAGCATGAACTGTAATCTCTCTATATGAGCCTTTATTTGTAAACAATAGAGCTCCAAAGTTGGTTGTTTTGAAGACGTCTTCCCGTTCATTCTCTAGGGGAATTTTTTTGCCTTTCATTGCCATTTACGTCGTCGTGGTTAATCAAATTGCTTAGAAAAGTCATAGCACACCATTCCTGATTGAGCCGCATGCATTGATATATATATGGTCTGGGTTTTCTCAAAGCTGATTGGCTAATTAAATGCATTAATTCTTAGCCTTATATCTCAGGTTTGAGAGCAACTCTAAGGTAAATCAACACGGTGTATTTGTGTGTACTTGGGGGTGCATGTTGATGTGTGGTTCTTTGTAAGTGTGTACATGTCTTTCTATACATGTGAAGACAATTTTGGTTAAAAACCATTATTGTGGGGTAATTTTGGCCGGTCCGAACAACTTCAAAGGGCTGTCTGAAGGTTAAAAGACACACAAACTCCATCACCATCATATGGATATTGACTGTATAAGTGTCTCAACCTGGTAACACAAGCTTTTTGGAGGCTCTATCATAGACAGCTCTACTGCTTCACACAATACACACAATACACACAAGACACACACAAATGCCATCTTACTTTTTTGATATCACCTTCAAAATAAGAGTCACAACCAGGTAAAAAGAACTGCTCTACCGCGACACACACACACATACACACGTGATGTAGTGGTATAGCTTTATTGCGAATCAACTTCTGTTAGGGCATGTACATGTGCGTATACATGTCTTGCTGTGGTTGTGGGGACAAATTTGTATTTGAAACCATCAGTGTGAGGTTATTGTGGCCAGTCGTGACAGCTTCAAAAGACTTTTTGAGGGACACCTGCAATGACTGAGGTCAGTGTCAGTTTAAGTCTCTACGACGTGACTTGAACTGAAAGTAACGTCGTACAAATTGAAAAAAGAGGACTAAAGTACACGCACCAAGCAGTAGGCAAATTTAAGATTTCTCCAGGAATTTTTCTAATTTCTCTTTATTATTTTAGGATTCCTATGATGGCACAAGAGCTTATTAGGGCTATTATAGGTTAAAATTGAAAAATGGAGGAGGGTAATATTTAGTGAAAACTATAATAATTTCTGAGATTACAGTCAAAAATACGAGAGCCAAAGAAGGAACCACCTCACTTCATCCAAATCAGTATGTTTTCTTCTGAATAGGCCCATCGCTCTTTAAAGTCCAGATGCTTATGATAATAGCATTTCATGAGCATTTCCTTATTGATAAATATGATTGCAAAGTGTAATTTGATTAGGTCATCATACATAATACATAATACATAATACATGGCAAGCTGTGGCGTCTGTGGTGTGTTGAGGTTGATCCAACCATGCTAAGTAAAGCAATGTCCCATGACGTTAAAATTAAAACTTGAATACAGTTACTGAAGTAAATCAATAATAGATAAGTAGTCAATCAATAGTCAGTCAATTAATATAATTGATACTAGGCATCAATATTTTTCCGTGAAATATTAATTGAAAACATATTTGTTTTCTTTGAAAAATATCCATTTAACGTTGGCTTTATTACTCTGCCTTGAGATTTATTGCCGATGGTACACCATTTTATTTTTATATGATAAGGTTCAGTGATAGTTTCCTCATGTAAGATGTGAAACCCACTTTTTATCTGTAAAACTCTCACCGGAAAAATGACTGTATAACCTGTCAAAATTCCTTTGTTACTATATTTTAATTAGCTTTCCCAATTTCAGGACTTTAAAAGATTTTATTAATTAATTTCCTTTCCCCTATTCACCTCATTGTTATTTTAATTTTCTTTGTTTATGAAATAATTGTAAATGAGGGTCCTCCTAAATCATCATCATTTTAGTTTAAACAAAGATGAGCTTAGCATAGCCAACTCTAATCAGACTTGTATTATCTTTTCTTTTGCATGCCTTTAAAATTTTACTTTTTTACTACATCTCATAATACTTGTCAGTTATATATTATATACAGTATATAGTTACACAGTATATGTCATTTATGTGCATTTTTCATGGCCAGCCACATCTTTAACTACATATTCAATGTTTTAATTAATGCAAAGGCCAACAGTAAAACATGTCAAAACATTTGATTAAATTCAGTAATACAGCAAGTAAGAAATCAGACCTATATTTGTTTCTTTCTGTCTTTATCCTATTGGTGTTGTACTTATCCACTAACTCCCAAAAAGTACAAAATATGTCTTGTTTTGTTTTGTAGTATTTATGGTTGACAAAAATCACAAATTGTTTAAAAATCAAATTCTAGAACTTAAGTCTCTGAAAGTTACTCACCTGGTCTTGTTGTGACTTGTTCTCATCTTCATTGTAAAATATTTCAATAACAGAGTGAGTACCTTCCTAAAGCTGGGTGTTTTATACTGCATCTCAACAACTGTTTTCTGTTAAATGATTTGCAGAATGTCACGTGTAATGAAAGGACCAGACTGGTCAGCCTGTCTACGTGACACACCCATTTCCTTCAATGATCAATCATTTCTTGTAAACTAGCAAGGTACTTCAGTCTTTCCCATGAAAGATAAGTTTACTCAGCTTCTTTGATACTTTCCGTCTACTTTACTTACACTTTCTTTATCACAGCCCAATAATAGGACAAGTACTTCCTTTTATGGAGAGGTAATTAGAAGTGGAGAAATCACAGTGGTGGATTTCAGGAACTTGGCCTGATTTATGTGCTGACACCACATGACAAAATAGGGAAATAAAGATTTTTAAGTGACACTTGTTAAGTTGACACGTGTCTTCATATTCCATTATGAAATGATCACGTCTCACTAAGATAAAGGGCAACTTAATTGTAACAAAAACTCATGCCAGCATCCTTTCATTGTCTCTCATGGTGTTAGTGGCACGTTTGTGAAGGCTGCTCGAGTGGATATCACTCGGGTTAGGAAGTGGCGAACCGACAATCCACAGCGCCATTTTGACTGAGGGCTGCGGGCCTTTTCTGTCTGCTGTGGTGTGGTGTACAGTAGTATGTCAAGATACTCTCTATTGTGCAGTGGTAGAAGTTTATCAGAAGTTTTTGGTGGAGTCCTGCACCTCAGGACAAGCGATACTGCTGGGCCTTAATCAGGTGTGAGCTTCCAGGTCAAGGACTCCCAGAAACTTTAAACTTGAAAAAAGGGAAACGTGTTTTTTATTGGTTTTCCTGAAGTCGACGATCCTTTCTTCTTTTTTTTCTTGTGTTGAGGTTCAGGTCGTTTTCCTTGCACAACATATATGGTGTCTGTAGCTCCTCTCCTTAAGTTGTTTCATTATTGTCGGATATCAGATCCACTATGGTTGTGTCATCTGCAAGTTTGATTTTGGCCTTGGAGCCATGGGTGGAAGTGCAGTGGTGAGTGAAAGGGGTGTAGAGGAGTGGACTAAGGACAAAGCCATGGGGCACTCCAGTGTTAGGAATGATGGTGGAGGAGGTGGTGTAGGTAATTTGTTGGAATGACACATAATAACTTTCAATAGAACGCATATTAGTTTCTGTGTTTTTTTGAAGACTCTGGTGATCCCTCCTGAATGAGTTTAAATTGCTCAAGAAGCTTAAGATGCTCAAACAACCATACACAAACAAAGAACAATTAGGATTCAAAGGAAAAGGTTTGTCTCCTATAATGTCATGTATGCATGTATGAACTGCAGGATGAATAAAATTCAAACTCAGCACCCCTTCAATCCAAACAGGCCACAATAAGGACATTGAATAACACAACAAAATGTGAATACCCTTTGTTAAAAATAAAAATAATATAAGTTTAGAATATAGATTAAAAAATATTCTACATTAGATCAAAATCCAGATTCTCCCCTAAAAATAAAAATGGAAAAATTAGTACCTTCCTAAAGTTGTATGTTTTATACTGTATTTCAACCATAAACTCATTCAGCTCAGTTTATTTAGCTTCTTTGATACTTTCTATTTCAAGTTCCACTTTCTTTATTACAGCCCATGCATAGTACAAGTTCTTCTCTTTGTGTTTTATATGCAGATGAGACAAAATGTCAGCTTGTTTCAAATCAACACAGTGTTGACTGAAATCTCACCGTATCATGTGAGAATTAATCATGTGGATGTGGCAGAGAGGCCAAATCCAGCATGGTAACTGTTACCTTTCCTTTTGGTTGATTTGTAAAATACTTTGTGTTTTTGCAGTATAAAGTTTGATTTTCTTTTTTGTTTATGACCAGCATTTCAATATTTACTTGAATCATCTTATATTAATTTATTTGATCTTTTTTTTTTTTGAAAGCCATTAAGGAAATCCTTTATTCATGTCACGTTTCAGTTCACCACAGACAGTCCCACTGCAGGTTTATGGAGGTCTCCTCTTTGACGGACAGACAAGTCACCTATCATCAATTTTGGAAAAAAAAGAAGACTTATGGTTGGAAAATAGTCCTTAAATTAAACATTTTTTAAATTAAAAAGTTATTTCTTCGAATGAATACAAATAGCGGACCACACTTGATTAATGGAGTGTGTGTTTGGGTGTGTGTTTGTGCATCTGGTGCTGATGATAAACCACTCTGTTCAGCTAGTTTTGCTTTTACTTTAATCACAGCAACAATGTCAAACACACACACACACACACACACACACACACACACACACCTTGCACACAAAAAAGTCCAGGAGCTCAACTCATCATCAGTCTTTGTGTAGCAGATTCACAGTCTGAGGGAGAAGCTGTTCTGAGGTCTGTTCATGTTCTACAGAACCAATTTAAAACACAATGTTGGAATATGTTTTACACTGGTTTTGCAGTTTAAGATTAGTTTACACACGCTACCTTCAGCCACAATAAGATTACAAGTTACTCCTTATACATATATGACATTTGCCACACGTGCGCATGTATGCAATCTTCTAAGACTACTTTAACAGTTAGGCTTTGTTCCTCTGTCACCTCAGAGGAAATATTTTACTTTTTGCTCCTCCACATTTATCTTTAGTGCTGAATCTGCTTTGCACATTTAGACTTTACTGTCAGTGAAAGGTAAGAGCCATATAGATTGCAGAAACCATCTTTTTCTTCTACTGCTAACATTTTTATTTTTTACTTTCCCTCATGAAATTCTCCCAAAACCAAGATCACACTAAACTTTGCTCCTCTTCACTCTCAGCAGATTTGCTTTTCATACATTCTGCACATTTACCGCCACATTAATTACACCGAAGAAAAGTTTTGAACATCAGCATTTTACTTACACTTCACTTATTCCTCCACCATGATACATTAGTAAAAGGTTGGAGTACTTGTTCCACCACTGCCTCTCTCTCTCTAGACAGTGATGTCACCGTGACACTTAACACGGGCTCCTCCCACTATGCGTAACAGATAAAAACTAAGAGGAGTGGCTCTTGCCGCCACCGTCCTTATTCCAAATCTCCAGCATTCCACTCTACAAGTTACGTGTGCATGTTTTTATCTGTGTGTGTTTGTGCTGATGATTAACAGATCGGCTCAGCTAGTTTTCCACAGCACTGTTTTACTGCAGCAACAAACAAACAAAGGCAGACACACAAACACACACACAAAGTACTGAGGACAGATGACGGCCATGAAATCAACTGCACATAAAAGTTGCCTGTTCTCATAACAGCAGTTTTATACATGTGAATCGTTGTAGGACACATTCCCATCATAATTTTAATATATACTGATATGTTTGACAGATTATTGATACAGCAGTAGATTATTAGGCGATAGCTAATTATTGTGGGTGCAAAATGTTGTATGATATCATTTACATTTGTGCTAAACCTAGTTTACTTCTCTGATAATCAAAAGTGCAACAAGACAAGAAACCCTAATGTTGAATTCGTTCTGTCATGGATCCTGGAGATAATCTGCTACAGTTCGAGCTGGTTTGTGTCTGGGGCGTCTCACTAGCGGCTATTTTCCCGACTCCGCCATCTTTACGCGCTACATCTATTTTTGCTGAAGCAGACCACCTCTCTAAGGCGGGTAATTATTGGCAATTGCCCTTTAGCTGTAAAACAGGAGGCAGGTGTCTCCCACATGTCCAAGTATCACTGATCGTCAGACCCGGCATCTTGCATGATACATTTCTGCCATTAGAGTGTGAGTGTCTGGGAATGGGTGAATGAGATGCAAATGTAGAGCTGCTTTGGATAAACGTGCTGTATACATGCAAACCATTTGCAGTCCAAAACACAGCATATACTGTTCCAGCTAAATTCTTTCCTTAGCTGTTAATGATAGTTTTCTAGAAAACCAGAAAGCTGAACCAACTCGTTCCTCTTCTTCAGCCCCTCTCTATTGAACATAAAGTATTAAACTATACGACGTTCTTCTGAATAACATGCGTCATCATTAGTTTATCAGCAGTTTATCTGTGGTCCTGCTGAGCGTCCGTTTATCATGTCTTTGCACGCAGCCTTGTTTTAAACTTATAAACTAGTCAGATATGTTTAATTTCCTGTTAAATTACTCTGCTCTTTTATACCTGCATTTGAGTTCCCTTTGGAAAGCATTTTGTCCCTCTGGGCTTCTATTCATTGGAGACTTCATGTGCTTTGAGTGCCACCTTGTGGCTGTTTCCACAAATGGATGTGTTACTGCAGTTTTTGTACCATAAAGTATTTGATACATCTTACACACTGAATCTTATCATGTCATTACAGGACCCTTAAAACAATCAAAGAAATCTTCCAACACAGTAAAATTATTTTTGCGTGTTTCCGATATAAATTAACTTGCAGCCCTATGGTTGCATCATGGGTATAAATGAGTGATAATATTAGTCTTTCGAAGTTTATCTTTATAACAGAAGTTTTATAGGTCAAATTTCACATTGTCATTTGAAAGTATCACAAAATATTTTTTCACATGATTTTTGTCAACATCATAATCACCACTCATCATTATGCACATCACTGTAATGTATATCAACTAGAAAATAGGGAAGAAATCTGCAAAAGTCAAACACAGAAATTTTTTGAACAGCTTTTCAACGTCTTTGTAACTTGTTTAAGTCATCAGTCTGAAAAAAGTCAGATGTCACAGCATTCCCTGCTGTTGGATTAATTAGTCCACATGAGCAAAAAAGTCAGTTACAGCAACATATACATTCCTTATTCACTGATGTTTATCAAATACACATTATAAGATAAAATGTTTTGCATGTACAAATTACAAATAAAACAGTAAGAATGTTCTGTCTGACATGGCCTGTGTACCTCAATATCATCATCATCAGCAGCATCACCATCTTTAGTACTTGTCAATATATACAGAGCTGTGTAGCAAGAATGTGAAGCAAAAAATGTTGTAATAAAAAAAAAACAATAGGTCAAATATAACAAAACTTTTTACTTTCTTATCTATTAGACACATGGTCTGTCTAAAAGAATGAAAATCACATGTTTATCATTAACAACACATGAAAGGATGCCACAGTGTGTGCATCAACATGTAGACATTTCAACTTTACTCTGAAAGCACACAATAATTACTCTCATTTAATAACAGGCAAATATAAAATAAAAAAGTGATAAAAAATAGTAGTAAATAGTAAAACATATTACAAGATATTTCATCAGACGGTCATTGCATTTCACGGGTCTACATCATTTTCATTTATGCACAATAGTCAATAGTTTTTAGTTTACTTAAAAGAATAAAACAAACAAGAAAGATAAAACAATCTGGCATATCCACTACAAAACATCTCTTTACACATGGTCTCTGTAGTAAATCGTCATTATCATTATCAGCATTATTGTGCACACCTGTTCATATACACAGAGCCATAAAAAATATGAACAAAGAAGAATAAAAACAAAAGTTGTAATCATAAAAAATAAAAGAGAAATATTACAAAACACCTTCTCTTGTTTTCATGTGGTACTCCAAACACAATATTATCATTTGATTGTCAGTGAAATAATTGTTGCAGACCAATCATTATAAACATAGTCATATAGCAACTTCAAAAAAAAAATTTAAGTTGTAAATATAAAAGGTTGTAAAAATAAAAAAACTAAACAAAACATTATCTCTTTTTTGCCTGATCTTTTTAGTATATTATCATTTACTTTATGATTATCATTGTCAATGTGATT
Organism: Seriola lalandi dorsalis; assembly: GCF_002814215.2. Lineage (NCBI taxonomy): Eukaryota > Metazoa > Chordata > Actinopteri > Carangiformes > Carangidae > Seriola > Seriola lalandi. The sequence continues at coordinate 13,706 of NW_019522307.1, read as the reverse complement.
ATCACGCTCACCAGTCATTATGCTGGAGGGCTTACAGACAATTGAAAAAGAAAAGAAAACATCTATGAACTATAAAAAAAACAAAACACCAAAAATGTCTGATAGTCAAACACAACTATTTGCAGCTTTTCAACTCATCATTTGTCGTTAGTCATATTCAGCAGACC
>NW_019522307.1:5961-13343 GCF_002814215.2 Seriola lalandi dorsalis | reverse complement strand
ATCAGCTTGCTTGGCTTGATATCTTTGAGCAAATCTGTCATTGTATTGAACCAGGACATACTTCCAGTAGTCAGATGCCTCTATGGTGTTGTCTGGAGGAATGTGCCAGTCTGGGTAGTATGTGGTGTAGTCCTTGTAAGGATGAGGCTCCCAGTTGGTGTCTGCGTTTCTGAATTTACCTTCACTGTGCACATCAGTTGTACACAGTGTTGCAACAAGCTTCTGAGTGTCTATATTCCTATACCTACCAAGACCTTGTGGCCGATGCACAGCTGCATGATGTTTCTTGTGTTCTTTGCCTCCAGCCTCACAGGGAACTTTACAAAATGGACACTGGCGTCGACAACCAAACACCCGCTTAAAAAGCTCATCCTGTGGTTTGACAGGAAGCTTGTTCAGAGTCTCAGTGATGTTGCCAGAATTTGAGAATTCCTCATGAAGCTGGTCTTTTAAGTCGTCTATAGAGATCTTGAGGCTGTTGATAAATGGATCGCATGTGCTTTGGATTTGAAACAGAGTGGTTTTTTCAGCCTCCACTGAAATTGAGATGTCTTTAATCAAATATTTGCGCATGTTGTTGATGAGTTCAGTGATGCTTTCCGTGTTATCTGGCAGCAGAACACCACCTTCTCCTTTTGAGGCTTGCTGTATTGCTTGTTTCATTTTGTCAACTATGACCTGCAGATTGTTGTTCTTCAGTTTGCACAAAGTGTCGTCCTCTGACACCTTTTGCAGAATGTGTTGAAATATCCAATCCTTCGCATATATTTCATAGTTACAAATGCACTTGACAAAACTCTCAAAATCTTCCTTTTGCAGCAACTCTTTCAGAATGCTGTACTGGAAAAATGAACGTGAGCTGTACTCTGCTGAATGACTACTTGTTAAAATTTCATCCACAATGTTTATTCCCAGACACCTACTGATGTACTCTTCCACAGCAGGTTTGATACACAACTGGACAAAATCAGATGCTTTACGTTGGCAATGATCTTGCTGTTTGTATAAATCCTTAAAATCTGACAGGTACTGAGTCTTGTGCTTCTCCAGCTGAATTTTGGGATCCCTTTGTAACAAGAATTTCCTGTGCATGTAAAGGAACTCTCTTGAGGCAATGCCACAAATGTGAAGTTTCAGGTCTATCACAAACTTGGGATTGTAATGGTTGTGGTATTGTTTAAGGGAGTCATCTATTTTTTCTAGAAGATCCTTTATGAAACAATCATTGTAATCCCTGTCTGTTTTTGCAGTATCAAGTACAATCCTTGTGCATGACTCAATGACTTCGTCTGCAATTCTCTGCAATTCTCTCTCTTTTTCTTTTCTGATGAACAGATTTAATTTTATTTTTGTTTTAATATGTTCAGTTTTAGCCCTAAATGGAACCTCTGCAATTTTGTTTAGGTCTCCAATGTTCTGCAGTTCCTCATTGACATTCTGATTTAAGAAATTATTTCTCAACTGGTCAACGATGCGTGCAGTTATACTTTGGTCTTTCAGGCCATGCACATTTATAGTGACGTCTCTCCACATCATTTCAAACTCATGCGTCAGCTCTTCATCAGACAGTGTGGACTCTTTGCAATCCACCAGAAGCTTCATGACGCGCTCTTCAATCACACCTCTGTATCTTCTCTGAATATCCTGAGCCTCTTTTGAACTTTTTCTCAGCTCAAGTGCACAGTCCAGTTTATTGTTTACTGAATGTTGTATTTCATTTGCAAGGCTACGGATGCTGTTAGTAAAGTCAGCTTTGTATTTCTCTATCTGAGTTACGTGTCCGTCTTTCCTTTTGTAGTATTCCTGTAGTTTCCTCTTCATTATTGTTTGCTGGTCTGTTATTTTCTCTGACACCTCTGATTTTTTTGTTTCAACCAGTCTGTTCCAGGTTTCTAGCTCAGCTTCATTGTCAGCATTTAAGATTTCTAATTCTGCTCCAGACTGCCAGGAGAGAATCTCTTTTCTGAAATCCCAGTCCCACTGATTGAACTCTTTGCACAAGTTGTCATAAGCATGAGCCATAAGAGTGTTTCTGAAGCTAAAGATGAAGTTCTCATATTTCACTGCTTTCCAGAGACTTCTCATCCATTCTAGAAACTCTGGGATCTGTGAGACTTCATCTCTTGTGTCACGTTTCACTGTCTCCAAAAGATTTTTCTTGAAATCTGCCACAGCTACACTGTAACCTGTGTTCACTGGTGCCATTGGTGGGGTTCCATGCCAGAGTCCTGGGATGTTCCAGTTGTTCTTTTCTACGTCATATTCCAGCACATCTGTGAATGCTTTAATATCAGGCTGCTTTTCCATTTTAGCTGCAAGTTGAGTCATTTCGTTGAGTTGGTCCAAGAGATGTTTTCTTTCAGTCATGGTTTTTGCATGAGCTGAAACTGCACCAACATTCTGGTGAACAAAATGACAAACTGGCTTTCTACCAATTTGCTTCATTCTCAAGAATGCATGAGTTGCAATTTGCAGGACATCTTTCATCTCGGTCGAGTTTTCCATTGCAATGTTGATAATGGTGACATCACTTAAACCAATGACAAAGGTTGCCAGCTGGTTGTCATGCTCATAACTGTCCTCTAAATGTGCCAAATGAGGCGACTTTAGACCCTCTGTGTCAATGAGAACTATAAAGTCACAGTTCATATCGCTTTGCATATCCTCTCCAACTCTGAGGAAGAGCATGAAAGCTCCTCTTGTGCATCTGCCACTGCTGACAGGAAACTGCACACCAAACATGGTGTTGAGGAGTGTTGACTTCCCGCTACTTTGAACACCCAACACAGTCAGTACCAACAGTCTGCTCTTCTCTCCAACCTTCTTGTGAAGCTCCATCAGCACATCTGTCACCCACCTCTCTGGGATGTTGGATGCATCTCCATCCAAGAGCTCTAAAGGATATCCATCCAACAACATTTCAGCTGCCACACCAGGGAGACGTGACATTTCATTTGCAATGTCTTGCAAGGAAACCTCATAGATCAGTCCCATCTCTCTCATGTAATGCTCTATTCCTAAAGAACTGTCCAGCAAAGCTTGGTCTAACTCCGAAGATATTTGCACATCTTTATCCTTTTTGTTGCAGTGCTCTGTCAATTTATTACGCAATAAAGGTAGATTAATGACAGACCGCAAATGTTCATTAAGCTTATAGTTCATCCACTTCAGAAAAAAATCTCTTTTTTCTTTGTCGCTTTTGGATAAGTGTTTAATGAAAGTCTTCATATCTCTGGACAGTTTGTGTTTGCCAAGCTTTTCCTTAATCTGCTGTTTCTCTTCCTGTAGATGAGATTTATATTCTTCCAGTTCTTGATCACCAGCTCGTTTTAGCCTACGTTCTTCCATTTCTAATTGTGATAACCTTTTCCAGTCAATACCTTGCAAAGGAAGCTGTTTGCTCTTGTAGTCTGATATACTCCGCACCCCAATTCCTTTCCTGATTTCCATAGCAGCTTTCTTTTGGTCGTCACTTTTGCACTCATCCACGGAGAGACCAAGGTCAACAACTTTCTCAACCATATTTTCAATGGTTTTTGTGTTTGTTAAACATGTCGTTGATTTCTTGATGGCTGTGCAAAGTTTCTCTGAAAATCTTGCAACATTAACCCTTGAATCCTTGATTTTGACACTGGCCTTTGGTAAATCTAATTCACCCAGCGTTGTTTTGACAGACATCATGTCCTCTCTACCGTTTTCTGCCTTGCGGTTAACAACCAAGAACAGTTTTGATCTCACATCCTGAAGAGAAGTCAGAATCCTGTGCTCATCTTCTACAACTCTGTCCAGAAACACAAATGTAGCAGTAGACACTTGAAAAAGAAAACTGAACTGTGAAAGCGATTGACCAATGTCTCCTCTCAGATTGGCAAAGGCAATTGGTTTTGGAAATATGTCCATATTTTCTGTGCCACCAGGAAGGTACCAACAAACCTCAACCAAACCATTTGCAATTTTCCTTTCAGGTGCTCCTCCTTTCATATCTTTGTGTATGAATATATTGTTGTTGTACTGTCCAAGGCTGAGAACATGATTTAAGACCTGGGACTTGGATAAACTGCAGTTCTTCAGTCTTACAAAGGAAAAGAACGGTATATCTGCTTGGACAATGTTCTCTTCAACAAACCCTTTTGATTCAGACAAATCATGTGGACGCCACTCTTTGACGATCTCTCTCAGAGCCCACAACATCAGAGTACACTGATTCTTATTACCATGGGGCATCAGCAGTGGGACAGGAAACTGGCACATTGACATCTTGAGCGCCATTTCCTGTTGCAAGAAGCTGTCAGCACAAAGGAAGAGTGCAACTATGAGGTCAAGAGGGTTAACCTTATTTTCTTCATCTCCAGTGGACTTGTCAAAGTCAAGCAGATCATTCTTTTCCTCCTCCTCCTCCCCATCATCATCATCATCATCATCTTTTTTTGGTAATTGTGCACAGTTCCTACATTCTGCATTGATTTTAAGTAGTTTTCTGAGAAAGCACCATGGTATTTCATCCACTGATTTAACGGTTTCATCAGATATGCTTTTTTTGTTGATCTCCAAGAGAGACCGAAGAGTGAGTTTGTTGGGATAAAATTTCTCCAGTCCAAGTTTGGAGAGAAAGTTTAAAAGGCCTAAAGGAGAGAAAGGAAAAGAAAATAAAACTTCGGTTAATGGAACAAGACCACAAGGCCCTCTTCAGTGTGCCATGTGTTTTTGGTGTTTAGGTGAAAATTTATGAATTGTCAAGTATATCATATAATTAAATTCAGCAAATTTTGTTAATTTTAGGTGACACCCCGCAAAGGATGAAATCACCTTGAGCAACATAATTTATGTCAAGTCGTTAAAAATAAAAGAATGTAAAAATGTATATTTTTTATTTACTTCCAAGTATTGGTTTAAATAAACTGTGGGGACTATTAGAATGACATTAGACTGTTGTTCCAGTGAAAGTTGTCCACAGTGAGATCTCTGTAGTGTGTTTTTTGCCACAGAGTTTGTATTTTCACGCACTATATGAACTGCCTAGCCAACAATAGGGTCAATAGTTGTGCCAATCATCTTTTATTGATACCCTCAAAATTGAGGAAAACAATACAACAAAACAGAATGTGAAATATTAGCCCAGGTATATTGTCTGTTTAAACAGACTTTGTAATTACCATCCATACCTGAACCTGTGTTAAGGCTCTGTACAGATCAATGGGACCATGATTAAATTTGTGTATTTCACCTTTTCAGACACTGCATGCAAATTATTTGAGTGAGTTTGTCGGGATAAAATTTCTCCAGTCCAAGTTTGGAGAGAAGGTTCATAAGGCCTGAAGGTGAGAAAGGAAAATAAAAATAAACCTTCAGTAAATGGCAGCTGGTGCTGTTGAACCAGAAACACCACAGCTACACTACTTGGGGATGAAAGAGTAAGCTTTAGCCCCAAAATAAGTTTCAAAAGCACACAATTACATTATTTTTATTTTGTAGTTTGGATGAACTGACCCTTTAAGTCCCTAGGAAGAAATAGACAGAAAAGATAAAAGGAAAGAGGAATGGAGGAAACTCTTGTTGAAATTAGACATCATTCTCTGAAAAGCATCATCTTATAGTTTCTGATGATGGCTGCACAGCTGGAGCACCTGTCAGGTGGCTTTAATTTTTCTGTAGTGTTTTGTTGCCACAGAGGTTTAATTTACACACACAATGTGGTGTACTGCCCAGCCAATAATAAGGTGCTCTCAAAACAGAAAAAAACAACACAACAAAGTGTGAAATAATAGCCTCTGAGCCTGTGTGTGAAGGGTGGGGCAGCTTTGCGTCATACACTTGAGCAGCACACACACACACAAACACAGATACCCTGCTCTTAGTGACAATGGCATAGAGAACTAAATGTTCAAAGGTTTGGTGAAGTCTTTCGCATGTAACAGTGGAAACACAAGCAGTCTCTTGAAACAGCAGTATTTGACTGCCGAGCTCATAGGTCATCAATCCAGGTGTGTTTTGTATGTATATACAAACATGGGTTAATGATGAAAATTAACCATTAGCCAACTGACTGATCTTGACTGGCTGTGTTCTTAAATTCAATGTGAAATGGACAGAGCATCATCTGAACTGTTGATCAGAAAATACTTTCAAAGTAAAAGTAAATCATTGTGTATTACATTTGTTTTACATTTCTATCATTACAAAATCAGTCTATAATAGTGATTTGTTCAAAACAATGCTGTTGAAGTTTGCTACTCAAGAATGTTAACTGAGTATGAGAAAATTAAGCAGTTTCTTCTGTTCTGTTATTGATTAGTTTTTTTTCCTGATAAGAGTACTGTTAAAGTACCAGATTGATAAGCAGTATCGTTTAAAGTAGTAGTACTGTTTAGCTCTTAACAATGCCCATCCCTAAGACCATTATTCAACTTTTGAAAAACATTAGATTTAGTTATTTGAAGTGATATTTAATTGTGTTATTGAGCATGCCTCCAGTCCACTTACTTGATGGTAAATTGAATCTGACTGATGCTGCAAAACCTGGATCAAACTGTTTTGAAGGTTCACAGCATACAGTTTTCATTTAATTTTGCATATCAATGGATAACATAACAATATAATCTAATACTATTGCTATTACCTGTCAGCTCCCTATGGTGCACTTTCATGTTAATGCTTTGGTCAATTACATTTTAAGTACATTTTGAATTTAACAGTAAATCTGTAAGGCTGTGTACCTGAGGTCCCTTCTGTGGCCATTATTCATGAGGTCTGATGTTCCTCTGCGCTCCTCTTCACAATCCTGGAGACAAAATTAAATATCTGTTATAGCACCAATGAAAAAAAGTGGTACCTCTTATCTAGGCCTGGGTGGTATCTGGACTTTTTAAAGTATATCGATTTATTTTAAAACAATGTCCATGTCTATTATGTCAAAAAGGAAATAGAAAAGACTGTCAATAGGTCAACATCCTTAAACCTCAGCAGTCCTACTGAAAGTACATAGATAAAACCGAAAAACGGTTCCAGCGTATAAAGATTCAGTAAAACTTACCTGACATCATGTTGCAGGAGACTGGGGCTGTCTGTGTCAGCTGTGATATTTATACATCACACAGTGCAAATCGAAAGCATTTAATAAACCGGAACAACAGGTTTCTATGACTTGTCTTTCACTAATCTTCCAGCCAGACAGGTTTGATTATAGACATTGAGTTTCCTTTTGGTATCTTAATTTATTTTCCACTTGTTATTAATGAATTATAAAAATGACCATGAAAATATGAAAAATACCATTGGTATGTAATGGAACATTAAATCCATGGTTCATTATTGTCATGGTCTCAGCCTGGAGGCTCCAGGGTTTTGGTTTTTTGGACTTTCTTGGTTTGGTTTTCTGTGTTTTG
>NW_019522307.1:2873-5505 GCF_002814215.2 Seriola lalandi dorsalis | reverse complement strand
TATTTAAATTACCATTACCATTCTTCAGAGTAAAGAGTGAAACCTACAGTACATCAGATTCTGTAATCACCAGGAACAATGTTGTCAAACAGGTGTAAACACCCAGGTGGATAACTGCCAGCCTCTTGTTGACAGTCTCTCTCTGAAAACAATTTTTTTTTCTTCCCTGTTCATTCCTTAAAGCTGTTAGGAACACTTATCCGTCAGATAGATGTGTGTGTAACATGTCAACACACTGATTATGCTTTTGTATAGTATGGGCGTTTGTGCATTTGTGTTCTTTTGTGCAGAGCAGGTTTGTCTGGTTTTATGCGTACCATTATAAAACAGTGCAGCAAGTTACTTTTGATAATATTTCATGTAACTGAAGACATAGACATATTTAGAAGTTTAGAATATTTTTGTTTTCCATGATAATTAATATCAGATTGAGATAATAGAGAAGTTTGTCAAAGAACAACACACTCACTTTAGGTTTAAGACAAGACCAGGGAGGAAGATGATGATACTTCTGAGAGAGATTCATAGTGCCATTGTTAATGGGCTGCATTTATTTCATAATGTAAACCAGACAAAGCTGAAGTCACAGTCCTCTGCGTACAGAGATGTTGCCAAACTTTGTTCAAACCCACTTCATTTTTTTATACCTCCGTGTCCACGACAGTCAGAGCTGGAGACATATTGTTTTTGGGTTGTCCGTCTGTTCCATTCTCATGGACACGATATCTCAGTAACGCCATGACAGAACTTCTTCAGATTTGGCGCAACATTCACTTGGACTCGAGGATAAACTGATTAGGTTTTGGGGGTCAAAGGTCAAAGTTCAGGGGCGTGATGACCTCACAGAACACAGTTTTGGCCTTGTGAACGCATTATCTTGAGAACTGCTCAAGGGAATCCCTGCAGATTTTGCACAAATGTCAGCTTGGACTCAAGGATGAACTGATTAGACTTTGGTGGTCAAGGGTCAAGGGCACTGTGACCTCACAAAACACTTCAGCCATTACACAAGACACACATCAATTATGACAAAATTTCACATTTCATTTTCAATGACTCTGGATAAACAGGGATGTAACCTGGAACTAGTCTGAGTGGCGGAGGAATTCAACAAAAGACTGAAAGTAAAGACTTGATTTACAGAATTAGAGTTAGGGAAGGGTAAGGGTTGGGGTCTATTACATAATGAATCATGTCAGTGAGGGTGTGTGTGCTTGTGTTTTTGTTTGTATGTGTGAAAAATAAACATTTTGTTGTCTGCTCTACTAATGATGCACACAAAGAATAACTCAATCCAATCCAATTATTTATAAAGCACAATTTTAATAAACACAAAGGTTCCCAAAGTGCTGTACATTTAAATAGACATAGTGAAAGACAGAATCGTTAAAAACACAATAAAACATAGTACAAAATGGCTAAATTATCTGTACACATAAAATCAACCTAAGCAGTGCCAAAGCCAAAGAAAAAGAGGTGCGTTTTAAGAAGAGATTTAAAATTGGACAATGAAGAGGCCAGATAAAAGATAAAAGACAAACAGCTAAAATAAACTAAACTAAACTAAACTAAACTAAAAGACATTATCTGGAAATGACATGCCAACATTCCATTAATACATTTCCTTGTTTGTCTGCCAGGTTTTCTGAATCACCATGACATAGTTTTTCTTCTTTTTTTGACTACAATTCTAACATAAAAAAAAAAAAAAACTATGCAAAATGTAGATTTTTTTAATGTGAGGTAAAAATGATTGATAAAAAATGAATGATTTAATATATATATATATCCATATATATCGATATATATATGGATATATATATGGATATATATATATCCATATATATATCCATATATATATATATATCTTTTCCAAATGATGAGAAATAGTAGACCACACTATAGATTCAGTGTGTGCAGCATTCATGTCAAATTGTGTGTGTGCGTGTGTGTGTGTGTGTGTGTGTGTGTGTGTGTGTGTGTGTGTGTGTGCGCGCGCGCGCACGCACGCTTGACTTTGTTGCTGTGACTGAAGTGAAAGCAAAAGAAATATCAGTTGGGCGTTGTGTAGCGTAGTGGTCTAAGCAGGCGCCCCATGTGTAGAGGCTACAGTCGTTGCTGCAGTTGGCCCCGGTTCGAGTCCCGCATCGGATGGCCTTTACTGCATGTCGTTTCCCCTCTCTCTGCCTCCCCATTTCCTGTCTCTCTCCACTATCCTGTCCAATAAAGGCACAAAAGCCCAAAATAAAATATACTTTAAAAGAAAAATCAGTTCACAGTTGTTTATCATCAGCACACAAACATGCACATTCATGTCTGTTTTCATTACACACACACACACACACGCACACACAACTTGACATGAATGCTGTTTTGCATTGGAACCACTGGATGGCAGCATCTGACAGTAAATACCATATGTGCATGAATGAATTGAACTGTACAACAGATTGTCCTGATCAGATTTAGCAGTCACTGTAATTTGACCTCAAGCAAAAACTAAATGAACAAATGTTTTTTGGCAAATTTATTGTTCTGGTTCTCTTTAACTCTAAAAGAAATTTGTTAAACACCACGTCTGTTCATGTGTAGACGACATATTTGCAGCTGGTGTTTTAAAACAAACAAACCT
>NW_019522307.1:0-568 GCF_002814215.2 Seriola lalandi dorsalis | reverse complement strand
AAAACAAAAGAGTCCGATTCCATTTTTCCACTGATGGGAAATATATTCAAATCAACTGAGCAGTCTCTGTGCATTTCCCTGATTAATGTGCTGTTTCGAGACTCCACCAGCACCGCTGTGATGTTTCTGACAAAGACGCATTTAAAGGACATTTCTTTAAAACCCACCGCTGAACTTTTCCTCGTGAAGCTTCTGTCCTCGTCTCATCTCAGTGATTCACTCTTTTATCAGTCTGCTGTCAGAAGAAATCTTCTCTCCCTTGGCTTCTTTGGCTTTAAATATGTGTGTGAACTGTACATGTGTGTATGTGTGTGTGTGTGTGTGTGTGTGTGTGTGTGTGTGTGTGTGTGTGTGTGTGTGTGTGTGTATGTGTGCGAGAGAGTGTGTGTGTGTCTGTATTATCCTGCTCTGCTGGCAAGACAGCCACAATAGAGCTGACTAATGCAGAAATAGACTGCAGGCTAAGCTTTCTTTTTCCAGAAACGTCCTGAAAAGTGAAGGGTGCACTCTGTGGCCCGTTCCTACAATGTTTATATCTCCCTCTTCATGCGATGCTATGGAAATGTGC
>NW_019522306.1:0-719 GCF_002814215.2 Seriola lalandi dorsalis | reverse complement strand
GTCATACAGTTAATCGAGTACTCGTATGTTCACACACATTGCAGTACGTCTCAGTCCTAGAACCTGCATGAAGCTAACCTTCCCCCTCTAACCTGGTACCTTTAGATTACATGAGCTAGGCTAACAAAGAAACTCACACCTTCCCTCCCACACACACCAGGTGGTCTCAGCGGCCATTTTGAGTAATTTCTTTGTTTACCGCCATCTTGTGTAGTCTTCTTTGTTCAGGTCCTGTGGTCACAGTGACCACTTTGAATCGGCCATCTTGCCTTTGTTTGTGTCCCCGCAGGCACACACACATACACCTACACACACACATACACACACCTGTATATACTAGATAAGACATTGTGTTTTACTCTGCTCCATTGTAAATAAATGTCTTTAAGTATAACTACTGGTGTGTTTAATGTTGCACAATCGTGAATATTGCCAACCTCTACTTTGTAGAATTCCAATCCTTCAACTTTAACTTACTGTTGATTTGGTAATTTGGTTATAGTTAGTAAACTCTAATTGTTAATCAGAGTTCCAGATTAATGGTAATAAATTGAGACTGAAACCATATTGGCTATTTTGCCTATTAGTTTAGGCTGGTGCCTCGAGGACTTAAATTAATTTTAAAGTTATTTAATATTAATATTTCTAATATTAATATTTTCTTAATTTATGATAGCCAATAAATTGATAGACAACCGAAATCCAACATATTTGGTGTC
>NW_019522305.1:0-510 GCF_002814215.2 Seriola lalandi dorsalis | reverse complement strand
ACCGCTGAGACACCAGCAGAATCCGTCATCGTGATAACGGGACACGGCCTCCAGGAGAATCCACCTAGATCCCGTGTCTCCGGGGTTACCACGGCAACCACAGCCACCTGGGTTCCAGCCGAGGGTCTTCAGCTACAGCGCAACTCACAGTAGGCCGGTCTTAACACTCTGCTCATGACTGGGTTGATGTTGAAATATAGCAATATTTAATAATCAAATATCATTCGTAGACGTATCATTAGCTGTATAGTCATAGTGTATAGCCATAACATATTCTCTCCCACCATTGCCAACTCATCACACTGCTTATTTCATTATTATTTTCATCTTTATGATTATTACACCTTGCATTTACTCTGTAGATAATAGTTTAGTTAATAAACTCCTATATTTACACCCAGTTGTTGTCCTGTTGTATTCTTTTGACGTAGAGACTAGAGATCCATTGAATCGAGAAGTCATGGCTTCCGATATGAGATTGATAAATTTGGCAATGAAGTAATTCATTGT
>NW_019522304.1:6443-9452 GCF_002814215.2 Seriola lalandi dorsalis | reverse complement strand
AGGAAACTATGATCAAACAGCAGAACACATTAAGGTCCAGGCCCAACACACAGAGAGGCAGATTAAGGAGCAGTTTAAGAAGCTGCACCAGTTTCTAGAGGAGGAAGAGGAGGCCAGGATCACTGCTCTGAGGGAGGAAGAGGAGCAGAAGAGTCAGATGATGAAGTTGAAGATGGAGGCTCTGAGCAGAGAGATAGCAGCTCTGTCACACACAGTCAGAGCCACAGAGGACGAGCTGAGAGCTGAAGACGTCTCATTCCTGCACAACTACAAAGTTACAGTGGAAAGAGTCCAGCAGCGCCTCCTGCTGGATGATCCACAGCTGGACTCAGGAGCTCTGATAGATGTGGCTGAACACCTGGGCAACCTGACCTACAACATCTGGAACAAGATGAAGGAGATGGTCTCCTGCGCTCCTGTGGTTCTGGATCCAAACACTGCTCATCCAGAACTCATCCTGTCTGAGGATCTGACCAGTGTGAGATGTGGAGAGAGACAGCAGCTTCCTGACAATCCAGAGAGGTTTGATAACTTCACTTCCATCCTGGGCTCTGAGGGTTTTGACTCAGGGACTCACAGCTGGGACGTTGATGTTGGAGACAATAAATTCTGGTTTTTGGGAGTGGCTACAGAGTCTGTGACGAGGAAAGGAAAAATACAGTCTGGAATATGGAGAATAGGGTTGTCTAATGGTAAATATAAAGCCTTCCCCCATCAGGCCGATCAGTTATTCTGTCAGTGACGGAGACGATTCAGAAGATCAGAGTTGAGCTTGACTGTGACAGAAGGAAACTGTCTTTCTCTGATCTCGATGCTGATGAGCACATTTACACCTTCAAACGCACTTGTGCAAAGAAGTTGTTTCCATTCATTGGCAATAGAGATGAATTCCCCATTCAGATTTTACCAGAGGAGGATGAGGATGATGACAGCGACAATGACAGCAATGATGATGATGATGGCGATGATGATGGCGATGATGATGGCGATGATGATGATGATGGCGATGATGATGATGATGGCGATGATGATGGCGATGATGATGATGATGGCGATGAGGATGAGGATGACGATGACGATCACGATGACGATGACGATCACGATGACGATGACGATCACGATCACGATGACGACGAATTGTTCCAAATGTTTACACCTGATTTCGTCCTATCGGGTTATAGATGAAAATAACAATAATTTAACTGAATCTGACTCTATCTAATGTCATTTCAGTGTATCTGTATCACAATGATTACTCTAGTAGCAGCAGTGAAATAAACCGAGAGCAGGAAAAACACGTGAGATGAACATGAAACAACTCTGACGATGATCCTGTCTGTAAAAGTAGAATCATTTTAATTCTGATCTCAGTTATTTTATCTTATTTTGTTTTTAAATTTTTTGTGATGCTGGAGATTTAGAAACTGAAGTTGTCTCAGTTTTTATTCTTGTTGTAAATTGCTCTGAATAAGAAAATCTAAATGTAAAATTGTAAATTACTGATGATGCACGTTAGCAGATTAATGTCTTGAGTAAATATGAAAACATTTCCAACATACAGACGATCCTGTATGAGACAGAGTAAGAGACACTTTATTTTGGTGATTCAGGAACTGATATGACAAAATATCTTATATTTTAATTTGCTCTTTATTTTATACATTAATATTTACTCTTGATAGTCCTGTTTTTTCCTTATTGATCCTTGTTATATACTGTAGGTTGCTTGTGTATTTTTAAAAGGATTTCTTCCTCCTCTTTGGCGCCCCCTCCAGTTGGTCTAAATGCCTATAAACAGCCATGAAAGATCATTTTGGGGGTAGAAATTATGTAAAGTTGGTGGTTTAGTAACTGAATCTGTCACTACTTTTGCTTTCATTGTAAATCAAGAAAATCAGATACATGCTCAAAATGTAAATTTTAAATTGCTGGAATAAACTTACTTTAATTTTCTCCTCCACATTTCTATTGGAATAAGTGTTTTATGGTATTATAAAGAGATGAAGATGAATAATTACACAGCTGGCTCACTTATGGAATACTCCAGCCATGGATGGTCTTTGTACCATGAGCTGTTGCTAATCTTCAATCCTTATGTACACATCCATCAAAACAGCAGATGGAGACAATAAATAATTGTTACACAATGTTGATCCCTGCGATAAAAGATCTGAGGTATTTTAAAGCAGGGTCCAATCTTCAGTTGTGAGTTTGATTGCATTAAGATTACGTCTTTAAAAAAAAAAATCAGCAAATTAATTTGTTTGAACTTTTAGGAACAATTAGGTGAACAGTATGACTTAAGGCTGGAAATTCAGCATTATGAACTGAAAAAAATAAAACGGCGCCATGTAACAAATCACATTCAGTCTACGTCAGTCAGGACACTCACATGTAACACACTTTGTACAAACAGTAAATGCACCATACATGAATTCCGACAGAATAATGTTGTCTCAAATCCAACACTGACGCTGTACACTCACCGGAAATGACGATTGACATTTTACTTTCTTGTCTGTGTTCCCTACGCAACGATTTTTTTTTTTTTGTCTTTAACAACTTTATTGAAAATAGATGACTAATACATTAATACAAACAAAACAATCATATACAAATAAAGAAGCTCTCCTTCCTCTGCCGCTGTTTTTACAAGATTGAAAATACGTCGGTGGCCCCGCCCCTTCCGCCACGTAGCCAAGTTGGCGCCCGTTGACGGTGAGACGTTTCCATCGTTTTAGCGTTTTGATCATTCTTATTGAACCATTCGGGTACTTCTAGTGAACTTAAATGTTAAAATACTCACTGCGCAAGCACGTATGCACTAAAAATACTCGGTGTAAGTATGGAAGCACGTGAATTGAGACAAGCGAAGGCTTTGGACAACATAACAGCTACAACACAGAACACGGAAGTACTGAATACCAACACGCGCAGCTGCTGCTGATCGAGCGCGTGTTAGAAGGACAAACAGACCAAATTAGTAGTAACTCCGAGGGATTTTAACAG
>NW_019522304.1:3710-5848 GCF_002814215.2 Seriola lalandi dorsalis | reverse complement strand
ACAGTCAGAGCCACAGAGGACGAGCTGAGAGCTGAAGACGTCTCATTCCTGAAGAACTACAAGGTTACAGTGGAAAGAGTCCAGCAGCGCCCCCTGCTGGATGATCCACAGCTGGTCTCAGGAGCTCTGATAGACCAGGCCAAACATCTGGGCAACCTGACCTTCAACATCTGGAGCAAGATAGACAACATGGTCTCCTACAGTCCTGTGGTTCTGGATCCAAACACTGCTCATCCAGACCTCATCCTGTCTGAGGATTTGACCAATGTGAGATTTGGAGAGACACAGAAGCTTCCTGACAATCCAGAGAGGTTTGATAACTTTCACATTGTCCTGGGCTCTGAGGGTTTTAACTCAGGGATTCACAGCTGGGATGTTGAGGTTGGAGACAGTAAATTCTGGTTTTTGGGAGTGGCTACAGAGTCTGTGAAGAGGAAAGGAAACATACGGTCTGGAATATTGAGAATAGGATTGTTTAAGGGTAAATATAAAGCCTTCTCCCCATCAGGCCGACCATTCGTTCTATCTGTGAAGGAGAAGATTCAGCAGATCAGAATTAATCTGGACTGTGACAGAAGAAAACTGTCTTTCTTTGATCTTAATACTGATGCACACATTCACACCTTCACATACACCTTCACTGAAAAGCTGTTTCCATACATTAGCAATAGAAACAAATTCCCAATTACGATTTTACCAGAGGAGGATGAGGATGATGACAGCGACGACGATGATAATGCTTCTGCTGCGGCTCATAATGACGGTGGTGACCATGTCTTGGGTGATGTTTCAGACTATTATTATGATAGTTACGCCAGCAGTTACGAAGAAGAAGATGATGATGATGACGACTACGATGACGGTGAAGATTATTACTACCCATACAGCACTCATAGATGGCTTAACCATTAATCTAACTAATCTAATTTCAGTGTATCTGTATCACAATGATTACTTTAGTAGCAGCAGTGAAACAGACTGAGAGCAGGAAAAATGTGAGATGAACATGAGACAACTCTGACAATGATCCTGTCTGTAAAAGAATCATTTTAATTCTGCTCAGTCATTATATCTTAAGGTTTTTTTTGCAATGTTGGTGATTTAGAAACTGAAGTTGTCTCAGCTTTTATTTTAATTGTAAGTTGCTACGAATAAGAAAATATGAAATTATAATCTTACAGTCTTTTGATGAAATACGAAAATATTTACAACATATAGATGATCCTGTATGAGATAGAGCAAGAGACACTTTATTTTGGTGGTTCAGGAACTGATATGACAACACCTTTTTTTATTTAGATTTTCTCTATTTTAATATTTTGATATTTTCTTTTGATAGCGTCATTCTTTTGTATTGCTTCTGTTGCCTCATTTGTTGTTCCATTTCTTGTTTTAAAGGTTGCTTTTTTTGTGTTGCTTAATAAAAGTAACATTAAAAAGATTTATTGGTCCTCTTTGGCAACCCCTTTTGCTTTCATTGTAAATCACTCGGTATAAGAAAACCAGATACATGCTCAAAATGTAAACTTTAAATCGCTGGAATAAATTCACTCTGAGTTTCTCTTCCACATTTCTTTTGCTAAGTTTTTTTATGATATTATAATATAATGCATTTAAACAGCTGGCATACATTTACGACAAAAATGAAAATCAAAAGATAGTAACAGTGAGGGTAAATGTCCTCAACACTTCAGACCTCCGTCTTGTTCCCCTATCTCATGTGGAAGCAGGAAGTTATCATTTTAAATGGTTTACCTGACACAATGAGGATTCATATGTATAATTTTCTTTTCCATTTTTAACATCAATAACTCCAAACTCCAGTATAGCATGTGGCAGTAATGTAGTTTGAATCATTAAAAAAGAAGACAAACACCGAAAGTGCTGAAGGCTCTTATTTTGTAATCTCTACTGACAGGAAGTGGTGCATCTTATTATTGTGAGACGACAGAGGAAATGACGTTTGTGTATCAAAGTCCAAACTGCAGTTGAATGAGTGGATCAACATGGAGCAACAGAAGAAGACTCTGTGTGTGGGCCTGGTTTGTCTGGACATCATCAACGTGGTCGACAAATACCCCGAAGAAGACACAGACAGCAGGTTAGCACCACGGATGGTTAGCACTCAGGCTGCAGAC
>NW_019522304.1:1741-3214 GCF_002814215.2 Seriola lalandi dorsalis | reverse complement strand
TGCTTGATCTCATTCCTTCTTTTAATATAATTAAATCATCTGAAGTGACTTTGTTTGGCTTGGTCAAGCCAGAAACTCACTCATTGCTGCTCTTTGCTTCAATTTTGGGCAACTGAGCTGCTTCTGTCAGATTGTAATGATGCAGTCATGTCATCTGTCTCTGTTCTTGAAGGTGTTTGTCACAGCGTTGGCAGCGAGGAGGAAACGCTTCAAACTCCTGCACAGTGCTGTCACTTCTTGGAGCTCCCTGCGCCTTCATGGGCTCACTGTCTGCTGGACCTGTGGCCAAGTGAGTACCGATCTACACATTCATCACTATGTTCGTCAATACGTTCATCATTACGTTTATTAATACATTCCTCAAAATGTTCATCAGTCAGAGTTTTCCATAAACGCCTGCCAGCGGCCGGATGGCAGAGACCACATTCCCATTCAAGTAAATGCATTCATCAATAGGTTAATCAATACTATTGATTAATCATCAAAAACGGACACTGAGATTATCATGTACATTAGATGTTAGACTGTTAATTTTTCCTGTTTAGTTTAATGATGTTCATACACACTTATAACATAAACACTGTGTGTGTGTATATATATGTGTGTGTGTGTGTGTGTGTGTGTGTGTGTGTTTAAAGCATGTGACATTAATGCTATTGATTGTGTCTGTGGAAATAGCTCAATTCTTTTTGATCATCTTAATCAGAGTAAAGGCCCCGAGTCCTGAAGAGACAAAACATCAACATTAAAGTTGGGATGAGATGAAATGCTTTCATCTCCTCTCTCCTTGTCTCCTCACTCCTCATCTCCTCATTTCCTCATTTCCTTATCTCCTTGTGTCCTCATAGTTTTATTTTGCAGGACAGAGGAGATGTAAACAGTTTCCTGTGTGTAGTTTTATTTTGCAGGACAGAGGAGATGTAAACAGTTTCCTGTGTGTAGTTTTATTTTGGAAGATTTTCAGAAGTTCCACATCGACGTGTCTCTGGTGTCTGAGCACGCTCAGTGTGTCCTTCCAGCCTCTGTGGTCATCAGCAACACCAGCACGGGAAGCCGAACCATCCTCCACATGAACAGGTGTGAACAGGTTTGTGTGAGTAACTGCCTCTGTTTCAGGAAGATCTCCGTCGTCAACATGGCACCGCTCCGCCCGCTCTAGTTCCACCAATCGGAGCACAGCCTCATGTGTCTGACAGAGTTGGTGTGTTTCTTGTCTCTCTGGTTCAGTTTCATCATGGCCGACTTTGCACAGCGTGCGGTCGATGTGTCAGCGGTGGTCTGGCACTTCGAAGGTCAAACTCCATGTGCATGTTGTGTGGTTTGTCCCCCCAGCGGATCTCGAACTGTTGTTCTCTCCGACATGTAAGACAACCCGACGACCAGCCAGTGTCACACAACGTTCACTAAATACCTCATTATTAATCAGACTTTGTTACCGTGGAGATGGGATTCAGCAGGTCTCTGTTTTACCAT
>NW_019522304.1:0-373 GCF_002814215.2 Seriola lalandi dorsalis | reverse complement strand
TTATTTACAAATGTCCCTGAATGTCTCCTGCAGATACTTACATTTTTTTCTTTTGATAATTTTGGAAGTCAACTTTTTAAAATAAAAATCTGTGAATGTCTGAATGGAAATAAAAATCAGTTTTATTGTGTTTCATGATGACTGTTAAAGAGGCGACTCATGTTTACGTTTTGTCTTCAGTCGAAACTTGTCACTTGTTCATTAGTCTGATCGATTGTTCATCTGTCTGATGGATTAAACAGAGATACAAACTGCCGTTCCAAATTGTAAAATGTTTTCACCTCCTTAAAGTCCTGAGAGACTCAAGAATTAATTGGGGTTTAATTCAAAATCTGAACAAAAGTTTGATTTCATTTTTTTTTTTTTTTTTTTT
>NW_019522303.1:0-640 GCF_002814215.2 Seriola lalandi dorsalis | reverse complement strand
TGTCATGAATGAGTAAAACTGTTTTTGTACCAGGCTGTAAACATGTTTATTTCTGCTGTAAAGTTGGACATTTCAACATGGGAGTCTATGGGGATTGACTCACTGTTGGAGCCAGACTCTAGTGGTCATTAGAGGAACTGCAGCTTTTGGTTCTTCAGTGTTGGTAGTTTTCAGCCTCGGAGGTGGATGCTTGCTTCAGACATGTGGCTCTATCAGATTGGTCACAAGATAAAAACACAATATATATATATATATTGATGCCTGGGTCACAGTCCCTACACACACACACACACACACACACACACACACACACACACACACACACACACGGAGCCAGTTCAGACAGTGAGAAGTTACCACTGTGTCTGTCACCTCTCCCCCACTGTGTTTTAACCCGTAGACCCACAGTGTGGTTTCAGAACAAGCCACTTTGACTCAGATAAACATGATCCAGCTTTGAAGCTGTTGTTGCTCCACGCAGTGAAACCGTGTGAGGAGTCATGTGATATTTCCGTTTGTTCCTCTCTTCTTCAGTGTGGTTTTCTTGCGGCGGTTCACAGACACAGTGAGCAGACAGCCGCGAGCTGAAAATTAGTCAGCTTCACGCCGTAAACAGCTGTGCACGTGACAACTGCACAAA
>NW_019522302.1:0-1922 GCF_002814215.2 Seriola lalandi dorsalis | reverse complement strand
TTTTCTGTTGGTTTATTCCTTTTGTTTTAGCAGTTTTATCCCTCCATTTGGAGTGGTTTTTTGTTTATTAGATCTTTCTCTATAGCATAATTTTCATAGCTGATTTTATTTCTTCCCTCTCTCTTGAGGTTGGAATAGATAAATAAAGTCTGCCAAATTGTTACTCTGCATCTGAGTCCTCTTTCAAGTCCAGGCCTGACAGATTTGTTTTTCAATGACAGAAAAATCTTGGAAACGCTGGTTGAATTCTGTCACGAGAGATGCAATCACAGACACATATTTCTACTTTTTAGCAGTAAGGTCGGCCTTTGGAAAAGCAGACTTGATTTCAGACAGCGCAGGGAAGTGTGCAGCATTAAAGCTTCGTAGTCGTGTCTCAAACAGGCGGAGCTTTACACAGAAGGCTTTCATGAGCGCATACAGGTGTGGCACCAGCTGTTCTTTGCACTGTAGGTTTGTGAGAAATATTAAAATTTATGTTACTGCTAAGAGAGTGTTGTTTATTATTTGTTGTTTAGTATTATGATGATTACTGTTGCTATGCGTTAGGGGGCGCTAGGGTGAAACTCAAGGCAGTCACACACACAAAAGGAGACACCAGTAGAACAGGATGACACGTGACGCCTCAGATGCTTAAAGTAAGCAACAACTCCTAACATGATGAAGAGGCGGTTACAGGAAAAGGGAGAGTAGGTTTTTCTCTAGGTGAGGACAGCTCCGAAGGAGGCACTGTGCCAAGAGGCTGGGACCAGCCTGTGCACCAACGAAGGGAGAGCTGAGTCTAAACCATGGTTTCTCCCCAACTTTTTCACCAATCAGATAGTTACAAAAATATATACAAAACTCTGTGTAACTGCCAAGATAGACACTCTTCTCTGGGACGTTGGCCACAGCTAACTGCTTGCAGACTGTGGTTTTCAGATCAGAGGAGATCCATGTACATGCTGATTTTGATTCTCTAATAGTAAATAAATATTGGTTTAAATGGATAACTTTGAGTGGAGAACTCTTATTGCAAATAAACGAATGCGCTGACAGGTTCTTGTTCAGTGTATTCAGATGAGTAAGATCAACTAAAAATGCCAGGTCTGCCAGCCACAGAGGATCACTCAGTTCATGAAGAGGTCGGCCCTTCTCTTTCAAAAACTGTGCCAGTGCACATCAGAGTGGTATTCCATTTACTCTATTTTGTTAGCACGAAAAAAAAGCTGTTGTTGAGCTTGCAGGCTAGCTGCCATTTGCTCGACTTTCTGTGTTTGTTCGGCACCAGTGTACGATGTGTAGCTCTGATGATTGGTCTCATAGTGCCGACGGACATTACACTCTTTCATCACAGCAACAGCTTCATTGCAAATCAAACAGACACACTTTCCGTTGATTTCTTTGAAGAAATATCGCGGTAAAAGTTTTCTTAATTTTGATTAGTGGAGAAGCACCATTTCCGTGGCTGGCTCCATCTAGTGTTGAAACTGAGAAGTGCAACAGAGTTGAGCTCAAGCTTCTTGTGCGGGCCATATTCAATTATATTTTCTGAATTTGCTGCGGGCCAATAAAAACTGGACCGTGGGCCGTAGTTTGGACACCCCTGTCCTATGGTATAATGGGCTAATCTCTGTGCAGCACTGAGAGCATTTGCATGTTAATACACCAGCAAAGACATACACAAAAATGTTGGAAATGCTTTAGGTCTGTGTATTGTTGACAAAATATAGTGTTTAGTGTTGTAATATACTGTAGGCCTATTTTTTCAAGTGCTATGCTTAGTAATAAATAGGAGATTTTTCTTTCACATATCTAGATCTTGTGATGCATTTCTTTTCTTATATGATATTCTAGCTGCTTGTTTGCATTAACAGTAAACACTTGTTAAACTTGACAATATGAGTGAAAAAGCTGCTTTAAAATGTTTAAGTCAACGCATA
>NW_019522301.1:0-610 GCF_002814215.2 Seriola lalandi dorsalis | reverse complement strand
TTTTTCTATGTATTTCATGCATTTTCTTTCTGTGTATGTATTTAGTTTGGCGTAATTAAATTGAAAACATTTGTATAAATTGTTACCTTTTTTTAACAACTAAATGAATAGTTTTTCCCATAAGATATTGAACCAACCCACAGAGAGGAGCGTCCTCTCTGATGTGTCATCCAGGCGTTCTGACGGAAACCTGCAGACTCACGTCACGATGAAACGATGAAGTGATGAAGTGATGAAACGATGAAACGATGAAACGATGAAGTGATGAAACGATGAAGTGATGAAACGATGAAACGATGAAACGATGAAGTGATGAAACGATGAAGTGATGAAACGATGAAACGATGAAACGATGAAGTGATGAAACGATGAAGTGATGAAACGATGAAACGATGAAACGATGAAGTGATGAAACGATGAAGTGATGAAACGATGAAACGATCTGCCAGCAGCTAATTGAAACTACGCGTATCTTTGTCACCGATTCTGCTCAAACCCTCCGTCCTGAAACGCGTTTTTCTTTCCCTTCCACCACAGTTTACATCTTTGCTTGTTTCGTCACAAACATTCACCCTTGAGCTACAGATTAGCAATGCCAGCTCTTTGTGAA
>NW_019522300.1:0-644 GCF_002814215.2 Seriola lalandi dorsalis | reverse complement strand
TACTGTGAGGTTTTTTGACAATTTTACGCTATATAATGATTGGATATTTTTGACGTTTTATGCCATACTATACGATGACGTTTTTTGCCATACTATACTATGACGTCTTTGACATTTTTATTGCATACTATACTATGACGGGTTTTTTTTAATTTGATTTTATGCCATACTATACTATGACGTTATTTTGAAAAATTTATGCCACACTATACTATGACGTTTTCTGACAATTTCATGCCATATTATACTATGACGTTTTTTGACGTTTAGTGCCATGCTATACGATGACGTTTTTTTGACGTTTAATGCCATACTATACTATGACGTTTTTGACATTTATATGCCTTGCTATAGTTTGACGTTTTTTTGACGTTTAATGCCATACTATACTATGACGTTTTTGACATTTATATGCCTTGCTATAGTTTGACTTTTTCTGCCTTAAAATGCTTTATCTTTTTTATAGGTCACATACGAGAGCAGGATGCTGAGCTTTCTCTGTGGGTCAGGGGTTAGGGCTGTCATCTCTCAACCAGAGGATTGTGGGTTCAAGGCTCGTCTGGGGCCTTTCGGAAGGGAAACTGCATATTATCCCTGTAATGCCATGGGTTTTCTGAGGACAATACAGTCCATATATATACATA
>NW_019522299.1:0-520 GCF_002814215.2 Seriola lalandi dorsalis | reverse complement strand
GATAACTGGTCCTGAATCAGCTCTGCTGCCATGGCAACCAGCGCTGTAGAGACACAGACAGGTAGATGAAGGTCAGTGTGACAGTGTTTGTCACAGGTGGAGTTTGCTGGCTCCTGATTGGCTGGAAACACTCACCTGAACACAGACAGCACAGAGCAGCAGCTGGGAGGAAAAGCATTTTGTGCCGTGGTGTTTCCTCTGGTGAAGCTGGGGAGAAGTGGAGCTCTGATGCAGCTGAGGCCAAACAAGGACGAGCTGTGAGCTCAGACGAGGGTCGTGTGGTTTCTGACGCCTCCTCAAACCTCCCATCAGCCCCTGCAGCCCACAGATGAGGCGGCTGTCTGACCGAAGGCCTTTTTTCACTGCAGACATTTTGACTTGTGACAGTAGAGAAGCACAGGTGTGACATTAACAATGGACTCTGAACCTGAAGAAGCTAAATGGAATTCAGCCTAATTTCTTTTTATTATTTACACCTGTGACATGTTCGAAATGTCTGTAGTGAAAAAAGATCACATTG
>NW_019522298.1:0-527 GCF_002814215.2 Seriola lalandi dorsalis | reverse complement strand
ATGACGATTTATAACTTACTATACTATGAAGTTTTTTGACGTTTTTATGCCTCACTATACTATGACGTTTTTTGACGTTTTTATGCCTCACTATACTATGATGTTTTTTGACGTTTTATGCCTTACTATACTATGACATTTATGCCTTACTATACTATGATGTTTTTACGACTTTTTATGCCTTACTATACTATGATGTTTTTTTGACGATTTATGCCTTACTACACTATGACATTTTATGCCTTACTATACCATGACTTATTATGCCTTACTATGCTATGATGTTTTTTTGACGATTTATGCCTTACTACACTATGACATTTTATGCCTTACTATACCATGACTTATTATGCCTTACTATGCTATGTTGTTTTTTTTTAACTTTTTATGCCTTACTATACTATGGCGTTTTTATTCACATTTCTATACCTTACTATACAATGATGTTCTTTTTAAAATTTTATTGCCTTAGTATATTATGACGTTCTTTAACATTTTAATACCTTACTATACTATGACGTTTTTTG
>NW_019522297.1:0-726 GCF_002814215.2 Seriola lalandi dorsalis | reverse complement strand
ACCCGCCCCCCTCCCCTCTGGCTGTGCACAGAGCTGATCTCCAGAGCAGAAGCTTTAGTCTTCATTATTTCTCCTGTTCAGACTTTGACTGTTCTCAGATCAGTTCAGCCGCACTGAACAAATGTTAGCCACGGGTTTGCGGTTGGGAAACTTTCCCTCCATGGTGCCGGGCCAGATGGCGCCATGACAGAAACCCAGAAACCAGCCGAGCTGCAGCTCCTCCATCCAGCGAGGGTCGGTCAGGACGAGGCTCTGCTCCACATCAGCTCCCGAGACCTACTGCTGGCTTCTGTGTGTGTGTGTGTGTGTGTGTGTGTGTGTGTGTGTGTGTGTGTGTGTGTGTGTGTGTGTGTGTGTGTGTGTGTGTGTGTGTGTGTGTGTGTGTGTGTGTGTGTGTCTGCATGTCTGTTTGTCTGTGTGTGTGTCTGTCTGTCTGCATGTCTGTTTGTCTGTGTGTCTGTGTGTGTGTCTGTGTGTGTGTGTGTCTGTTTGTCTGTGTGTGTGTGTGTGTGTGTGTGTGTGTGAGTTAATTTACTCCTGTAAATAACTTTGTCCTGAGACCCTCCACTGAAACAGACTGAGCTCTTTATGTCATGTGACCTTCAGTCTAAGCTCCGCCTCTCAACATAAACAACAGTTATTGGTCATTTAAATACACATTTATATATTATTTTAATATAGAGCAGCTCCACCTGATCTCTCCTCTGTGTCATTGCCACTCAGCTC
>NW_019522296.1:24671-25370 GCF_002814215.2 Seriola lalandi dorsalis | reverse complement strand
GGTTTATCCTCAGCTGTGACCCGTCAGTCAGTCGTTTCTGAATGAAGTGAGAAAAAAATAGCGCCAGCTCTGGGTGACGTGTTGGAGAGAAGGAAGTGTTTTAAAATAATTTAATTTAGACGTGTGAAGGCAGAACGTTTTATTTTGACAGCAGGAAGTCCGAAGGAAGCCGGACACCTTGAGTTAAAGTCAGTTTTGGTTAGTCGTGTGTTTCACCACATCCTGTCTCTGTAAGATGTGATGAGCAGTGAATCTCTCACTCTGTAAACTGGAATACTGACTCTCTCTCTCTCTCTCTCTCTCTCTCCCTCTCTGTCTCTCTCTCTGTCTGTCTGTCTGTCACTCGCTCTCTCTCTGTGTCTCTCTGTCTCTCTCTCTGTCTGTCTGTCTGTCACTCGCTCTCTGTGTCTCTCTGTCTGTCTGTCTCTCTCTGTCTGTCTCTCTGTCTCCGTCTACGCTCTCTCTCTCTCCAGGTGACTCTAAAAGGTGAAAGCACGTCCCAGGTGGTGCAGGACGACCAGGTTAAAGGACCTCTGAGGGTAAGATGATGATGATGATGGTGACGATGAGTGTATGTGTTCAGGTTTGACTGATAGGACAGGTGATGTGTGCCCCCTCGTGAATTCAGTTCATACGGAGATTTAAGAAAGAAAACTGAATGTGACACATTGTGTTAAATCGTGTGTGTGTGTGTGTGTG
>NW_019522296.1:20158-20713 GCF_002814215.2 Seriola lalandi dorsalis | reverse complement strand
GAAGAGGAGGAGGACGAAGACGAGAAGAAAAAGAAGAAGCTCATAAAGGAGGAGGTGAGTGTGTGATGAGAGAGGCTGCTGTGTGAGGACGTCCTGCTGGGGGGGGGCAGATCCTGACCCACCTGTGTTTGTGTTCAGCCGGAGGAGGAGCCCGACCCGGAGGAGAGGGACCACTTCCTGCAGCAGCTCTACAAGTTCATGGAGGACAGAGGTGAGTCGGCTGCGGACCTCAGACTGGGTTCAGAGTTACAGACACTAAATAACTACGTTTCTTAAAAACAGGTAAAATGATGATTATAGTTTATTGATTCATTTTTCCCAATCTAAAAAAAACAGTTAACGATGGAAACTACAGCAACAGAGAGAAAAGAAACGATATATTTTAATACAAGAACCTGATTATCAATTAATATACAACAAAACAATTATCCACAAGCATTAATGAAAATCAAACCAACGATAAAATAATTACAGGAAATTTTACATGTAATTTGCTCTCAAAATTTCTGCATCATGGATGGAATTAACCACAACGTATTCTCCTTAATCAAAGAA
>NW_019522296.1:18237-20009 GCF_002814215.2 Seriola lalandi dorsalis | reverse complement strand
TGGATTTTATGAATCGATATTGGATTATTCAAGTGAAGATCAATTTGAATCTGAGAATCAATTTTTTTCAGCCCTTATTGTTGACGTTAAAAACAATGAGAGCGTGGAGCGGCTTCCTGAGCAGCGGAGTACAGAAGAAAAACGGAAATATTTGTTTAAAGTGATCCGTTTAAAAATGAATCTGTTTCTCAATTTGGAGACTCGTCATGACTCATTATATAAACGAGGCAGATTCCCCTCGTATGAAGCGACACAGAGTTTGGACACAGGAAGGTTTGGACACAGGAAGGTTTGGGTGTGTCGTCCTCGAGTTGTTTCATGAGACGTATCATCAGAACAAATGTCCCATCGTCGCTGGTGGGCGGCGACGTGTCGGACAGCTGGAATAACATTTACCCGAAGTTTGTGCGGTGAACCGGAGACGCTGAGTCGCTGTGACCTGTGTGACGGTGGTCGCAGGGACGGTGTGGTGGAGGTCAGCGTCGGAGGATGGATGTGATGAGTGATATCACGTTTCATGACGGTGTTTAGGAGAGGATGTGGTTCTTCTTGGTTTTATAACAATAATAATAATAATAATAATTTTATTTCTATAGCACCTTTTTAAAAACACAGTTCACAACGTGCTTTGACAAATGAATGAGAAGCAGGACGGCGATAAGGTCGAGTTACAGAGACAAATAATGTGCTTCAGTATAAACAAGGACAATTGGAGGGAGCAGATGCTGCATAAAAACGCACAGTGAAAGCAATAAAAGGGCGACACGGAGACGATAAACAGACGATTAAAAAGACAATAAAAAGTCTATAAAGATGAGTTTTAAGAAGTGATTTAAGAGAAGTTACTGATTCTGTTTGAATTGTTCCTTTTTTAAAACTTTCTCTGTCTGTTTATCAGGGACTCCCATCAACAAACCTCCAGTGTTGGGTTACAAAGACCTGAACCTCTTCAAGCTCTTCAGACTGGTCTATCACCTGGGAGGCTGCCACAAGGTGAGGCCTGTCCACCTGCCTGTCCACCTGCCTGTCCACCTGCCTGTCCACCTGTCTGTCCACCTGTCTGTCCACCTGTCTGTCCACCTGTCTGTCTGCAGAGTGATTTGCTGAAGACACACTCAAACATTCACTCACCTCCACTCCCTGCACATCGTGTATCTGTGATTTCACTGTTGATCTGAGCTGGTGATCAGTCCAACAGTTCAGGACGAGGAGTGAAAACAATTTATCGTCTCTCTTCACTGACGAACTGAGACACTCTGAGAGATTACATTGATCAATATGAGTTAATTAAAGGTCCATTATAGTATAAATGTAGACATCCATGTGTCCTTTGATTATAAAGCAGGTCTGGCTTCTATATTAACACTGTGAAAGGTGTGATGATGCTGAGAAAGGTTTCGCATGCTGGACTGAAGTCCTGTGATGTCACTTCCTCTTGGCTGTCTGACCGCAGCTGATTACAGAGACAAACAGCTGGAGGTGATGCAGCTTTGAACTGACTGTCTCTTCTTCTCTCTCTCTGTGTGTGTGTGTGTTTTAGATTGAGTCTGGGACGGTGTGGAAGCAGGTCTACATGGATCTGGGGATCCCTGTCTTGAACTCTGCTGCGTCCTATAACGTTAAGACGGCCTACAGGAAGTAAGAGAACACAGCTGCTCACTCACATCACTGTTTTTTTATCAATAAGTGTTTATAACAAACAGATTGAAATGTGACCTGATGGTGGCGCTACATGAAAAGTCAGAGGATCATCTGCGTTATTACGTCTGAAA
>NW_019522296.1:14773-18211 GCF_002814215.2 Seriola lalandi dorsalis | reverse complement strand
CAATAAAGAGTTCTGTACAGTATAAAAGTGGTTAATACACCATCAAATTTAAACAAGAAACTGATAGATACAAACTACAAACCATAAAAGAAAGAAAGAAAACTTCAACTCAGAATTTGTCACAGATCCAAACCTTCAGCTGCACCAACCATCTGACTGTTCACATCCTTCTGTCTGTTCTCTGTCTCTGGAATAAACTGACAGCCAAGCGACGTGTCTGTAGACGTCATTAAAGATGGCGGATGTGAATTGATCTATCGTTCAGTGACTCGCAGACGAACAGGGGCTTGTTTAAAAAAAAAGCTGATTCTCTAGTTTAAGATCGGGAAAGAAATAAATCATGTCTCTATCTCCGACCATCATGGAGTCATGGCGCTCTAAAGACGACGTGATATTTCCCATCACTCTCCTGGTTTTCTGAGCCGTGTCCTCCGTGTCCTCAGGTACCTGTACGGGTTCGAGGAGTACTGCCGCTCCGCCTGCATCACCTTCAGGACCATCCATCACAACAACCCCCGCCCTCCCACCACACTGGCCAATCAGAAGACGGCAGGGGTGGAGCTCAAAGAGCCCTCCACGCCGCCGGTGAAGGCGGAGCCAGTCGATGACAAGAGGGAAGAGGTGGAGTCGGAGAGTGAGAGCGAGAAGGAGGACGTGAAGGAGAGACAGTCGTCACCGAGGGTGAGACAGTTAAATAAAACACAAACTCATTTCAGCCTTTAACAACGTCCGGAGTGTTTCTCTAAATATTCATCACAGAAGTTTGGAAATAAACATCTGGAGTTATTATTAATTATTAGTTTAACACTCACTCGTATAATGATCTGCTTCATTAGGACTGAGTTTTTATTGTATTTGACTGAAATTGATACTGAAGCATCAACGCTGAAGAACCAACAGCTGCAGTTCCTCTAACGACCACTAGAGTCTGGCTCCAACAGTGAGTCAGTCCCCATAGACTCCCATGTTAAAATGTCCAACTTTACAGCAGAAATCAACATGTTTACAGCCTGGTACAAAAACTGTTTTGGTCTCTAGAACTAATTTCCTGTTTATATAACTCACCTGTTTACATTTTATTAAGGACTAAAGTTATGGAGGATTGAGGGTGTGGCCTCTTTGAGTGACAGGTGGGTGAGCGTATACCTGCCACAAACCCCTCAGCTCCACAAACGCTCCTCTTTGTCCCTTTTTGGATTAGCTGGGAGTTAGGGGGCGGAGTCAGACACTGCCAAGATGGCAACGGTAGAGCAGCTCACTCTGAGCTTCAGAAACCTGTGGGTGACGTCACAGAGGTGACGTCCATCTTTATTTACAGTCTCTGATTGCGAGTAGATTCTGAATCGACTCGACAGATCAATCGTTTACAGAATAAATACTGAGTTATAACTTTATAACTTCAGTCTCTAAACACCACAAACTGACCGTCCTGCTTCTGTCTCTCTCCTCAGGGGAGGAGGAGGTGTGTGGGGAGCCAGTTGAAGGCAGAGAGAGAACCATCCTCCAGACCAGAGAAAAGAGGAGGAGGAGGAGAGAACAGTGAGGAGCAGAGGGAAGTGAGGAGACGCAGCAACAGAAGAATGGACGACTCGGAGAAAGGCTCCGAGGATGAGGAGGAGGACGAAGACGATGATGAGGAGGAGGAAGGAGAGAGGAGGAGAGGGGACAGGTGAGAGCGACACACTAACAGTTGGAGCTGAATGTGTTTTTAGACTTTGACTCGATGTTCTGAGGTTCATGTACAACAGTGTCTGATGTCAGGCCTCCACAAGCATCAGATCCTTCACCACAACAACAACAACAACAACAACAACAACTACCACACCAGAGCTGCAACCAGCAGTTACTATTAATACAATCAGTCAATGATCGTTTTGTCTCTAAAATGAAAAGTTTACAGTTTACATCGTCACATTAGAGGAGCGGGAACCTGCAGCTGTTATGATCTTTACTTTGTCAGAATAGTTTCAGCTCCGTGCCACAGTTTAGAAACACACACACACACACACACACACACACACACACACACACTACATTCGCTGTGAAGACACATAATAAATTCCCTAACCGGATTCTAAGTGTTTTGCTGACCGATAAATCGTATTTTCATCGTCATTGCAAAAGAATATAAAGAACATATGACTCGTGCTCACTGTAACAGGTGATAGCAGCTCATTAAACCTTTCTTTCTATCTTTGTCTGTTCCTGAGTTCTGCTCATTCTCTGGAGCAGTTTTCATGATCAGCTCCAAACCTTCAGCTGATATAAATCTCTGACTGCTCACATCCTTCTGTTTTCTGTCACTGTGGAATAAACTTAAAACAACTTCTCTTCACTCTGATCTCAGAATAAAACAGTACTGCTCCCATTTAGTTTGGGTATTTAACAACTGACAGCCAAGCCTCTTAATCAGACACTCTGATTGGCCGTGACGGCACCCACTGGAGCCAATAGGAGTGTCTGATTCAGTGACGTGACTCTAGACGTCACTAAACACACAGACAGGAAGCAGCAATGTGCCAGACCGACCGTGAGACTGACCAAATCGTATCTAACTTTACATATTAGGTTATAGACAGAAGACGGTGACACACATGGACAAACAGGGACTTGATGGAAAGAGCTGATTCTTTAGTTTAATGTGATAAAATTGCAGCTCTCTAACTCAAACTGTGGCGCAGTTATGGCGCCCTAAAGATGGCGTGATATTTGGGAGTGTAATCATAATCTGATCCTCTGTGGACTGACGTGTGTGTGTGTGTGTGTGTGTGTGTGTGTGTGTGTGTGTCTGTGTGTGTGTCAGGAGTGAGGATGAGGAGGATGGAGACTCTGTG
Source organism: Seriola lalandi dorsalis (assembly GCF_002814215.2). Taxonomy (NCBI): domain Eukaryota; kingdom Metazoa; phylum Chordata; class Actinopteri; order Carangiformes; family Carangidae; genus Seriola; species Seriola lalandi. The sequence goes on along the minus strand of NW_019522296.1, from coordinate 15,377 downwards.
ACAGGGACGAAGGTGCGGGTGAAGTACGGCAAAGGAAAGACTCAGAAGATCTACGAGGCTCACATCAAGAAGACGGACATAGACAACGGAGAACAGTTCTACCTGGTCCACTACTACGGCTGGAACGTCAGGTCAGAACCTGTTCTGGTCCAAGAGACGGAGAGGACGTGTCTGTGACGAGCTCAGACTCGTCACCACACACCTCCCTCTTCACAGGGTGAAGGCTTCGCTCTGTTGATGACCTCACTCCTGGTTCTGACTCTCGTCTGTTTGGGTAATACTATAGAGTTTGGGGCGGAGTCTGTCCTGACAGGTGTGTCTGCTCCACAGGTACGATGAATGGGTGAAGGCCGACAGGATCATCTGGCCCGTGGAGAAAGGAACAAAGAAGAGACAGAGGAAGAAGGTGAAGGTGAGATGTCACATCAAACTGTTTCCTGTGAGCTCAGTGGGTCACGTGACCCGTCGAAGGCCAGGTGTGATGATGCCCAGAAAGGTTTCGCATGCTGGACTGAAGTCCTGTGATGTCACTTCCTCTTGGCTGTCTGACCAGAGCCTGATGAGCCTCACTGTCCAATCAGGAGCAGGGAGGTGCAGGCTGGGG
>NW_019522296.1:7143-14532 GCF_002814215.2 Seriola lalandi dorsalis | reverse complement strand
TGACAAAAACTCAGTTTTCGTCGTGGTCTTAGGCAGATTCTGACCAAATCTGAGGTGGGTGTGGTCAACCTGCTAGGAGGAGTACAAGTGTAATAAGGTGGCGCTATGATCATATAAGTGAAGATTGACATGTCGATGTCGTCAGGCTGAAACTCAAGTTTGGACAGTGTGTTCTGGAGTGATAAGAACTTCCTGTTTCATGGCGGACTTCTGGTTGGGTTCAGGATATGGCTCCAAGAGGCTTTTTTGTAGATCTGCATTTCTTACACACGGTTACCAATTTTCATACATCTAGGTGAAACGTACTGCGGGGGCTACTTTGAGGAAATTTTGTAGGGGGCGCCCTTGAGCCATTTTGCTGCGCCCAATCTCAACACCAATGTAGACGACTTCGGGCCGAGACTCTTATCAAACGTATAAAGTTTGGTGCAGTGTGGACAAGGTGTGCTGGAGTTATAAGAACTTCCTGTTTCATGGTGGAACATCCTGCCACAGGCCGGATGGTCACGGTCTTAATATTACAATGAGCAGATATGATGTTGATCTGATTTATTTTCTTGGAGAAGTTTGTAAATTCAATATGGCTGACTTCCTGTTGGGTTAGGGTGGGTGCAAGAGGCTTTTTTGTACGTCTTGGCAAGTTACCTGTGCCGACCGTTCAGTGCCTGCGCCCTAAAAATAATAATAATGATGCTGTGAAGAACAGGAACTACAGTGAAAACCCGTCCTCACTGCCGTCTGTCTCCTCAGAACAAAGACGATGTGGAGAAGGACCGAGATGAAGAGAAGCCGCCGGTGAAGCCGCCGGGAGCAAAGCGCGGTCGTCCTCAGATCAGAACCACGCCCACAAGCTCAGCCGGGCGCAGCGTCTCCAAAACACCCAGCAACGAGGGGCGGTCCAACGGCAAGAGCAGCAGGACGGAGACATCGTCCAACATGGCCAACGGAGACAGTAAGACACTGAAACTAAAGAATCAGCTGATACACATGTGATCAGGTGTGTGTGTGTGTGTGTGTGTCCTGTCTGTCCTCTGACGTGTCTCCTCTCTGCAGACACTCCTCGCAGGAGAACCAGGAGGACGTCGGGCATGTACGACTCAGACAGAGCGTCCATCGGTGAGAAAAACAACCCTCTTCTTCTTCTTCCTGTTGTTGAACCAGTTTCATCATCAGTAACTGACCAATCCGCTCCTCTGCTTGCAGATGATTCTGGGAACTCGTCGGACGACAGCGAATCAGAAGACCCGCCTGATAAAAAGCCGTCGCCATGGCGAGGGAGGACTGAAGCCCCACCCTGCCAGGAGGAGGAGGAGGAGGAAGAGGAGGAGGAAGAGGAACAGCAGGAGGAGGGGGAGGGTGAGGAGGAGGGGGAGGAGGAGGAGGAACAACAGGAGGAGGTGAAGGAGATGTCGACGACGACGACAACGACAAGTGAGGTTGCTAACGTTGCAACGCCTGCTGACGACTCTGTTGCCACGGCAACAACAGGTCAGCCTCCTGCCGCTGAACTGCCGTGTCCCAGCATGCCTCAGGAGAAAGCGGACAAGGTGCTGAGCCAGTCAAAGGAGGAGGCGGAGCAGGGGGAGGAGCCTGCAGAAGAGGCCACGGTGGCACCGGTTCACCTGGACAAGGAGAACAAAACGTCTCTTGGACAGGAAATTCTTGTCAAGATGTCTCCCAGCAGGAAGTCTCCTCCCCCCGACAAGGTTAATAAAATGTCTCCTCCCCCCGCCGCCACAGACAAACTCAAAACGTCTCCTGAGAAGCAGCAGCAGGTGTCCTCCCCTCTACCTGCTGCAGAGGAGGAGGACAGGTGCACTCCTCTGTCCTCCCCCAGGGCCAAAGGTCGCAGGGCCAATGTCAGGGAAGCGGGCTCTGAAACTCCTCCCAGAATCCCCCTCTGTACTCCCAGCCCCACCACCAGCCCCTCCCACTCGACGGCGCTGTCGTCTCCTCCTCGCGGCGTCCTGAAGAGACAGGACGAGCCCATGGTGGTCCTGTGCTGCCTCCCCACGGAGCACCTCCCCCCTGAATGTCCCGCAGTGGACTCAGACACCGACTCCGCCACAGAGGAGGAGGAGGAGGCTGAGGAGGAGGCGGGGTTACCTGAGGAGAGGAGCAGCGTGGCGATCAAACGTAAAGCAGCAGAGCAGAGAGCAGCAGACAAGAAGCTCCGCCCTGACAAGAGACAGGAGGAGGCCGCCTCCCCCAAAACTCCCGCCCCTACACCCAAGACAGCAGCCGGAGCTTCACCTAAACCCGTCCCCTCACCGCTCCGCTCAGAGAGGAGGAGTGAGGGGGTGGTGAAGACAGAGGACTGGCCCCGTCCAGCAGAGGAGGTGCAGAGGGAGGTGTCAGAGGAACGTCTGGCAGGTGGAGCTACGAAGGAGCCAGAGGTGCGCGCTCGGACGCCTCCCCTCGCTCCAGAGGCCCCAGGCCCCTCCCCCGCTGAGGAGCTGGAGCCGCAGATCGGCCCTGAGGCGCTGGTCTGCCACGAGGTGGACCTGGATGACCCCGACGAGAAGGAGAAGCCCGTCTCCTCCTCAGAGCACCTCCTCCTGATGATGAGGGAGCAGCAACAAGCTCCACCCCCGCTGCCCCACCTTCTCCATGCCTCCCTCCCTTCCCCCCACACCCCTCACCTCCCACAGACTCAGGTCAGGCCTTTCCTCCCGGCCGCCGCTCCCAGCTCCACCCCCTGCCCCGAGGAGCTCCACCCAGCCCGGAGCACCACCGAGGAGGAGAGAGGAGCAGCGAGGGGGGCGCAGGAGGGAGACTCCAGTCCAGGGTTTGATGGCAGCGCCTCCTCCTCCACTACCTCCCTGCTGTCACTGCAGGAGAACAAGGACAGAGGTGAGACCACAGACTGTATGAGGTGTGAACAGTGTCACAGGTAACAGACTGATATGAGTGAATGTGACTGAGTCAGTCAGATATTAATCTGAAGAACTGAATGAAGTTTAATATCAGCAGCAAAACAATACAAGCTATATAAGCTCCGCCCCCCAAATTCACAGACGCACACTGCCATATTTCTTTTTTGGTCACCAAGCCGTTAGTGTCGTTGCCTTGGCAGAATCCAGAGCGTCTTCCTTCTCACAGCTGGAGCCAAATAAACTTAAATTTAAATAATACAAAATGTCAACAAACAGACAACATGGACACAAACAGTAGTTGTTTACATTGTTTGTCGCTAAGCTAACAAGGAAGCTAACGTTACCTGGCGTAGCCTTTCTGAGTCACCTGCTCTCCTGTGGGTCACGCTGACTCATCAGACTCCTCGGCTTGGTTGGTTTGTTGTTGTTGTCGTTGTTGTTGTTGTTGTTGTTGTTGTTGTTGTGAGAGAGGGAGAGTCACCTGTGTGAACTTTGACCCCTCAGGACAGAAGAGGGTGATGGACTGTAACTCCAGCCCGTCGGCCAAGAAACAGAAACGCAACCAGAAACGGCCGAGCACGCCGGGGAAGGTGGAGAAGAACGGAGCAGGTGAGCTGACGGCGTGTGATGTCAGAGATGATGTCACTAACGGGTCACACACAGGGGATGGACAGAGTTCAGGATCATGTACACAACAGATGTGTGTGAATTTGATCCTGACACTGCAATCAACAGCAGTCGACAAAACAAAGCTCAAGGTCCACTTACTGTTCTGGAGCTTTCGACTGCATCACATGGTCATCTTTAACAGATGACAGAAATTTGCTCAGTTTTCATGAAACCTAACGTTTGATGATTGTGATGGCTCTCGTCTGTGTTGACTTTAATGAAGCAAGTGATTTTTTTTTTTTTAAATGTCATCTTCACTACAAGCTGAAGTCTGGTTCATGCTCCGCCCACACTTCCTGTCTCTTCGCCGCAGGTCACAGCAGCGACAGTGAGGACCAGTCTCGTCTGTCGTCCCTGTCCAAGTCTCAGAAGTCTCGTTGTCCTGGTTTGTCGTCTCCGTCTCCCTCCCCTCAGCGCACGTACAAGTGGACCTTCCAGCTCGGTAACGCAACAGAAAATTAACCAGCAGCTGTTTGATAATTGTTTTTGTTTAAGTCATAATTGAAGCAAAAATGTCAAAACGTACCTGGTTCCAGCTTCTGAACTGTGAGAGGTTCATGTTTTTTTTTTTTGCTCATATACGACAGTGACATGTCTTTGGAGTCGCGCTGGACTCTTGGACTCAGAGCGTCTTCACGTGTTAAAGTCTTAGATCACAGCAGATTCAGCACTGTTCCATTCAAATGTGAATCTGTTTTCTGCTTCTTATCTGCATCGTGTTTAATAATTAATACTTAAATTATTAGATCTTTTTCTTAAACAGCTGGAAAGTGATGTAAACGTAAATTTGAATATTTGAACCTCCAGAACATTTCATTCTAAAATAATCAGCAGATTAATCAATAGTGAAACTGACTGAGCTGCAGTTTAAAGTCAGTGTGAAGGATCTTTACAGTCATCTACCTGCGAGGTGGCAGAGATGTGTTGGTCTGAATGGGGTGAGACAGAATTATGAATGAAGAAGTAACAGCTTCCTCCTCCTCCTCTTCCTCCTCCTCCTCTTCCTCCTCAGATGAGTTGGACAGCATGTCAAGCACAGAGAGGATCTCCTTCCTGCAGGACAAGCTGCAGGAGATCAGGAAGTACTACATGACCCTGAAGTCAGAGGTCGCCTCCATCGACAGACGCAGGAAGAGGCTAAAAAAGAAGGAGAGAGAAGGTAGGAGCGGCAAAGAGCATGCTGGGAAATGTTTTGTTTTTATTATTTTAATAATGTGGAGATTCAGTTGGACTCAGTAGCTGAAATAACTGGAGAATTTTCAGATCTGAGTTGGTTCATATTTGTGCAGTTGAAAGGTGTTGATTACACAGCTGGTTTGATCAGTAAGTCACCTGTGATGTCACTGACTCACCTTTAGTTTCCACAATCTAGTTTCAGTTCACCTGTTCACCGTCTGCGTCTCCAAAATGTTCGTGCAGGGGTCAGAATTTCTGTGCAGGTGAGCGGCGTCGGGTTTATTTTTATAGACCTGCCCACTCACTTCCTTCTGCTCAACCCCGCCCCCTTCAGACACACAACGGTTATAGGCTCCGCCCACTCTGGTACGTTTTTGTTTTAAAACGGGTTTTCTCTGTCCACACGACGCCAGAGTTTCAAGCCTCTAAAACTGAGACATTCACAAACTCTGCTGGACCTGTTTTATTTTGAAAACTCTGGGGTTGTGTTGTAGTCTGGCCGGACAGAAACTGAACTGATGCAGGCTCGGAGAGAACAGCGTCATCTCCCTGTAGCTGACGTTACAACACTTCATCTGACCTCATCTCTAAATTAAACAGCAGTTTAAATCCACAGCGAACTGTCTGGACTTCCTGTGGCGTGTCTGGACTTCCTGTGGCGACTTCCTGTGGCGTGTCACAGATGTCACACTGCGAACATGAAAAGGGGAAGAAGTTATTTATGAGCACGTGGTGAAATGTTTCTTAAATCTTTGTTTCAGTGTCGAACACGACGGCGTCGACCTCATCAGGCTCCTCAGACACAGGTATGAGTCCGTCCTCGGCCTCGCCCACTCAGAACACCGTTGCTGTGGAGTGCAGGTGATGACACGCCCACCCAGGCCCCGCCCGCTCACTTCCTCCTGCTCAACCCCGCCCCCTTCGGCCACAGACTCCGCCTACTCAGCTAGCTCTGAGAGCACGACGGGGAAAAATGTAAAAACCCTTCAGGTGAGAGTTCAACGACCGCAGCAGTGGCTGATGGGAATGCTGTCACTCCTTCAAATATGGCCGTGTGGGAGGGGAGGGAGTCTGCTCCCACCTGACCGCAGCTCCACCCCCTCACCTATGGACTTAACTCCTGTTCAAGGAGTCAAATGTGACGGAAAAATCAGCTCGCTGTCTGTTCAGCCACCACAGAGCACTTCTCTATCGCCTTCCTTCCTTCCTTCCTTCCTTCCTTGGTGCGTCCTCAGTACTGCTCAGCATCTCCGAATTTCAAAATAATGTGACGAGATATTATGGGGGGGGGGTTAGAGTATTCCTGCAGGGTAGAACAGATTCCTGAAGCAGCACAGCTCATTATGCAAATTATTTTGTTTCTTTTCTTTTGTTTCTTTTTTTTTTTAAGAAAACAGAAAATATTATTTAAAGAAAAAAAAAAAAGTTTCCCAACTTCCTGCTGTGAGTGTCTCTGGTGTTTTTTATATGAAATCAGAGCTTTTATTTTGGTAAAAACAAACAAACAAAAAATTCCAAAAAGTTTCTGACGTCACAGCGGGAGAGAAAACAAATTGTCTTTTTTGTTTTTGTGTAAAATAATTAAAATGAAGTTTCTGATTTGTGTGAGTGTGTAGTGTGTGTGTGTGTGTACGTGTGTGTGTGTGTGTGTGTGGGTTTGATATGGAAGATCATTACTGCCAGAAAAATAAAAAATCGACATGTAGAAATGATAAAAGTAAAAATACACGTGGTCAAACGACTTCTCATGATTGTGATTTAAAGGCCTCGACTTGATGGAATTTCAACATTTTAATTTCAGAATATTGACAAACAGAAAAAATCAAAATAGTGATTTACGATCTGAAACTGTGACTTTGTAAATCTAATTCTTTATTTAAAGTCTTGATTTTTATTAAAAATGTATAAGTTTGACTCGATCTCTGGTGGTTGTGACTCAGGAAATCTTCATTTGACCTTTGACCTTATTATTATTTTATTTTTTTTAACTACAAATTCAAAGAAGCTGCAGAAATTGTCATTTAAGTAGAAATAATGACATTTTGTCCCATAATTCTACCTGATTATGGTTTTGACTTGTGACTTGGTCATTGTCATTTACAAACTCATAATTTCACCTGAAACAGTGAAACTGTGACTTTTTATCTCATAATTCTGACTGAAGTGACTGTTGAATGTTGTGACGTTGTCAAAGTCAAATCCCAGTAAAATGTCAAATAATTTTACTAACTTCAGTGACTGACTTTTATCTTATGAAGTTTGACTTAAACGACTTGATTTCGACTCATAACTTTGACTCGCTAAAGTCTAAATGATTTCGGTTTCTCCTGATGTGACTTTACAGACGATCAGTCCGATTGATTCTGCGTCATAATTTAGATTTAAAGTTTTAAAAGTTATTAATTGGACTTTAGATGTTACTTTTGACTCATGGACATAGTTGTGAATGACTAATTCCTAGTTTTGAATTAAAGTCATAATTTTGGATTTTAGTTTGTATTTTGTACTTTTGGATTCTATAATTAAACTTCCCATCAGAGTTTTGACCTTCATCATTTCTAACGTTTGATCAGTTGATTTTTGGCTGAGTTGATCTTCCATATGTTGAGTTCAGTACTGATGCTGCTCCTGGAGGTTTTCTGCTGCACTACTCCACCCCCCCCACCCC
>NW_019522296.1:1891-7123 GCF_002814215.2 Seriola lalandi dorsalis | reverse complement strand
CCACCCCCCCAGGTCTCCCTCTGTGTCTCTGTGGCTCGGACTCTCGGCTGATTTCAGCACCTGAACATTTCTTTGTTTTGTACATAAAAAGCTCTGAGTAAAGAAAAGAATAAAACCACACCATGTATTTGAGAACTACATTTTACACGCCTGTAAAGAATGATTTATAATATTTTTTAAGAGAAGACTGTTTGTACTGTTGTATTATGAACTCCTCGGTTGTTTTTTTTTTTTTTTTTTTTTTTTTTTTTTTTTTCTATGTGGTGTTTTGCTAGCGGCGGTTTAGAGAGCGACGACTGTAAATACAGAAACACACACTTCCTCCTGAGAACAGAAGCTAAGCCATGCTGGAACTGTGTGCACAATAAGCAGAGCTCTCTGTTTCTAATAAAGTTTTTAAATATGTTTCCACTCTGCAGCTGCGTCTCATTTCAGAGTCCTGATCCTGATCCTCCTCCCAAACCGAGACCGCCCCACCTCTGAGACCGACGGTAACGGTGCGTTCAGGTGCTCCGTTAACACGTGAAGTCACACACCTCCATGTTCATTATAACAGTTTCCCCAAAGAGACAGAAATCAATCTGTAGCACTTTTATTTTAAAATCTCATGGAAATGTGGATTGTTGTTTTAATGTGAAAAACAAAGTTCAGGAATGTTGAGTTCACAAAGATGTTTCCTTTCAATCCCGCTTCATTTATAATAATTTATTAGTTATGTTTTTGTGTTATTAGAGAATGATCAATCAAACCGTTTATGAAGTCATTAAAATCGGCTCCAGCTGCAACATTAATGTGACAAACATGTATTATTCTGAAAGGGTCCATCCTGTGTAATAAGAATTCTTACTTGAGGGCGTGGCTGAGAGCGGTGACTGCTTCGTTGTGACATCACAAAGTTCCAGAAGTCCTGACGGCTGGTTTTAAGGCTCAGTTTCTGAATACAGGCTGTGTGCATTTCTCTGTGGACTGAGGCTTTGATACTTTCACAGTATTAATATAGAAGCTGGAGCTGATCTATAATCTATAATCACACTACACATGGACACAGACCTTTACACTGGAGGAGCTTTAATCTATAGTTGGAACTGAAGCTGTCAACAGAAATATAGCAGACAATTGGCTGGAAAATAAAGTCGATTATCAACTGATGATTTATGTATTGATGATGGTTCAATGTTTTGAAATGCATTTTAGTAAAGTGAATATTTTTGCGTTTCCGAGGGAAACAGTTTTTTATTTGGTTGAATTGAGAAAATAGTCAGAAGACTTATCAATAATAAAAATTATCATTGGTACAATCAGCGTTAGTGGAAATACTCAAGCACCAGTATTAGATTGAGTGACTTCCCACCACTGTTCAAACTTTAAATAAAACACAGAAGAAGACTGAGGTTCATGATGTTTAATAAAAAATTATTTCAACATCAACATAAACAAATCTCCACATTAAAAGGACAATTCCACAGTTTTTAGACACAAAAGAAATCTGTTTACACTACATCTCCCATGATGCTTTGACACAGAGCAGCAGAAACTCAGCTGCAGTTCAGAGTCTTTATCCATCCAGCATGGAGAGACTGGACCTGCTAGATCCGGATCGGTCTGGATCTCCTCAGCCTGCCGGGGTCATGTCTCCGGTCCAGGTTCGGTCCTGGTTCAGCGAGGTTGTCCCAGCAGTCCGGCTTTAGCAGCTAGAGCCTCGTTCTGCTGGATGTGGTACTCCTGAAACCTCATGGAGATCCGCTGAGTCATCTTCAGATACTTCTGCAGACAGGACTCGGAGCAGCTGGACTGAAACAACAAACATGAACATCTGGGTCAGAAACATTGGGTCTCTGGTGGAGAGCTGAAGCAGGGTGTAAACTTCAGGTTGTGGGTTTTCAGTCCTACGACCGTGGTTCCCTTGTTACCAGGGTAAATCACCATGGTAACTGAATTCTCCCGCAGGTATCAGTATTTCTTCTTATCATATTAATACTTTGTTCATGGTTCTGACAAAGTTGTTTAAAACGAACAACTCGGCCTCTTTCACAAATCTGATCACATGGACATGAAACATGTGACCTGGCAGCGGATTGGTCAGACAGCCAAGAGAAAATGTGACATCACACGACATCATCAGCTCATGAGCGAAACCTTTTCTCAGCATCATCACTCCTCCTCGACAGCGCTCATTTACCAACACTGACGTTAGTCGGAGTTAGCTCGACGACTAACTGGCACAGGTCGTCTAAGGTCATCCGCCGCCATGACAGTTCTGATCAGTTCGAACATTACAGGTATCAGATGCTTCCTGCAGTTATTGATCATTGACTGCAGCAGGAAACTGACTGAGTCAGTTTTATCTTCAGTTGTATTTTCTTTCTTTCTTGGGATTAAGGTGTATTCTATTTTGATATTGTTTACTCTATTTGTTAATTAATGAAGTAAGGCTAATTATTATTTGAAACATTTATGGTTTAAAAAGGCCAGAGTTTGGATTTGTTGGGCAGATTTTGTTTTGATGTTTTTCTTCTCTGTAGTTTAGAAGCAGGACGAGCAACCGGAAATCAACATCCCTGTAAATGAACTGAATAACTGGCTGCCACCTGTGTTTCCTGGTGGTTTGTGGCATCAGGTAGAACCGGAAGTATCCAACAACATTGATGATGATGAAAGTTTACAGGGTTTGTGTTCACAGCATCTTTACCTCCTCTGGCTTCACTTCTCTGTTGGTGAAGTCTTTGACACAGTCCATGAAGCAGTTCTCCGTCACCTTGTTGTACGTCCCCAGAAACTCCTTAAACTGAAACAGAGAGGAGACGCACGTGAGACCTCAACTACACACCTCCACATCATCATCATCATCATCATCATCATCATCATCATGCAGGTGATCCACATACAAACCACTCACCTGTTTGATCTGGTCGGACTCGGACACCTGGACCGCCATGATTCAGAACCAGAGTCTCTGTGGAGAACAAGCAGTTCACGTCAGTGTCCCCTCCCCCACGAGCCTCCGTTTAAAACACCTGACGTTTTAATGTTCACAGTCTTTTACTGCATCCTCACACTGATCGGTCTGATCCGGAGTCACCGGACGAGCCCGTTAACTACCGAATTAAAGTCTCTCCGGTGACAGTGATTACCTCCTCTGCTGCCGGTGGCGCGGTAAGCTAACAGCTAACCGGGTTAGCTTCGCGCTCCCGTGAGTTTACCGGGTGTTGTCGCAGATGTCGTCCTTCAGACTCCCGAGCCGCGGGCTGCAGACACACACTGTGGGTTTAAAACTAAATTATAACCAGAAGATGATGTTTTAATCTGACCTGAGGTCGGTGTTCGATGTGCAGATCCTTCTTCCGGCGGACTGAAGGACATGTGGAGAAACGGAGCCGCAGATTCAAACTATTTAAATATTATATTATTATTCACCCCGAAAATCAATTGAAGAAAATCAACAGTTTAAAATTAAATTATTAATTTCTCTAAGGATTACTGATGCGATTGTAGTCCAAATAGCTGTACAAGACTAAAACGTGACGAAAGTTTGACCTCTGAGTCGAGCAGTGCGCTACGGAAAAGACCGTCCGATGTGCTACAGGAGCGTAGTAAAGTTCCTACCTTTTAAGTTCCTGAATAAATGATCATAATATCCTATTTGATTTGTAACTTTCTTCATAAACATAATCTAAATGGTCTTTGAAATTCAACCTGTGCACAAGTGGAACACTATGGAGGACCACAAGTGTCATGCAAATAGAATTTCATTCACTGATTTCTAATTGAACACTAAAAACAGAAATTAATAAATGTTTTTACTAATTCATTTCTTAATCTATATATAAATCGAATAAATAAATTTCTCAAATTCAGTATTTCATTAATTGGTATTTTAATAGGCAATAAAAGGAGAAATTGTCAAAATAATTAATGAATAGTTCAAATTTAAATGATTTACTTGATTGATTGATTGATTGATTGATTGATTGTTTTATGTTGTTTTAAAATCTATTTGAGGTGATTTTTTGTTCTTTTGTTTTTGGCGGTTTTGTGCAACAATCTGCAGTTTAACCTGGATCAGTTAGATCTCCATTTAAAACAGTTTGTACCGGTTTGTACATGTACAATGATTCTTCTGATTTAGAGGCGGAGTGAGACATCTGTCCTTGTAGTTTTTTTATCTTCGGACCCAAGCGGAACCGGAAGTGTCGTTTTGTTGTCAGCAACTGTTGCTGTTTCCACTTTTGTCGTGTTTCGACTTCAGTTTCTCCTTTTAATGTCCTGACGTCCCTTTCTGTTTTTACTGTAATGTTTTTTTTACTTTGTAAACTTGATGTTTCCGCTCGGACTCCCGCCACCGAGTTTTAACGGCGCCGCTGCTGTTTGATGCCGGAGCGGGAAGTTTGAACGAGGCTAGTTGCTGTTAGCCTTCATGCTAACGGTCCACTGACAGTCAACAAAGCTGTTCACATGACATTAAGTTAAGTTAATTAAAACCGTGTGGATGTTTCGTCAGCCCGCTTCCAGCTCTCACACACCCCGGGATCTATCTGGTGATCTCAGTCCGGATCAGTCCTCCTGTAGCTCGGACACCGGGGACGTTTTAATCCGCTCTACTAGGGTTCTCGTCCCGGACCGGAGACACGAAACTGGACCAGGACCCGGATCGGTCCAGATAACTGTCCAGAAACTGAGGGATCATGCCCGCGTCCAGCCTCCTCTGGCCGAGCAGAGGCAGCGGCCTAAGCCCCGACAGAAGCCGAACACCGGTGCTACTCCACGGTCAGCGACAGACGGTCAGCCCGGTAAGAGCTCCAGCAGGTGTCACGGTAACACCGGTGTTATAGTATATTATGTTATATTAGGCGATCTCTTCCTCTGATGTTCCTTTGTTTGCAGACAGGCGGACGATGAAGGAACCTGCACGGACCAAAGAGAACAGAGAACCCACAGGAACAGTAAGTCTTTCATTGACCTTTGACCTTCCTGCAGTTAATGAGGCAGCATCATGATTCTGTTTGTCCCCATGAGAGTTAAAGAGATCCACATTCACACACCTGTTTCCTCAACGAGTCTTTTATGGTGATGAATTGAATTTGATTTTAAACCAAGACATATGAAGTAAAAAGCTTGTCCCTCAGTCAGTATTCTCCCTGCAGGACCACAGGTGAATAATCAATGCACCTACCTGCCCACACCAACCACACACCTGTGAAGGTAAGATCCTGAATGTCTCTTCTGTGTCTGTTC
>NW_019522296.1:0-658 GCF_002814215.2 Seriola lalandi dorsalis | reverse complement strand
TGTGTGTGTGTGTGTGTGTGTGTGTGTGTGTGTGTTTGTGTGTGTGTGTGTAGGCTCAGTCAGACATGGAGGCTCGAGTGTGTCAGCTGGCAGACGGTGTTCAGAGGCTGCTGCAGGCCGACAGGTACCCAGACTCAGGGGTGGGGGGGGCACCTGCCCACTGTTTTTGATCAATCAATTCATCGAGGAAACAATTGTCAGATAAATTGATCATGTGAATGAACATTTGTTGCAGCACCAGATAAAGGAAAATGTACAAGAGCACACACACACACACACATACACTGTGTGACATCACTGTCTGTTCTGTTTTAAGGGAGGCTGGGGACAGGGGGCGGAGCCTGAGCCAGCAGACGCTGCAGCACCTGGAAACGCTGCACAGCCAACAGCTGCAGCTGCAGGTAAACACACTCACCTGTTCTGGTGCTGCTGACTCATCACTCTGCTGTCTGCCTGCTCATTGGCTGTCCTCTCCTCCAATCAGAGCCAGCTGCTGGAGTCGGCTCTCAAGATAGTGACGGGCCACGCCCCTGTGACCTCCGTGACCTCTGAGCTCACAGCCTTGGGTCAGCCAACCCATCTGCAGGTCACACACCTGGACACTGCAGGTAAACACACACACACACACACACACACACACACACACACACACACACAC
>NW_019522295.1:4393-5376 GCF_002814215.2 Seriola lalandi dorsalis | reverse complement strand
CAGACGAACAGCCTGTCAGTGTTAGCTAACCTACAGCTAACGGTCTGTCGGCTGTTTGGGGCGAATAAACACAAACTTTTTCCAGCGCTGAAATTTGTGCGAATGAAAGTTCATCATATAACAACAAAGTGTTGGAACCGGCATCGTAGAAAAACTAATAATAAAAGACTTAACGAGGCGACACTGACCATTGAAATTGTTTAGTTTTATGTCCTGTGACTCTGTCTAAAGATGGACGACATCAACAGCTTGAACACCAAACGAAAAATCAAAGTACATAAATGGTTTCTGTCATTTTAGGTAGATTACCAACTGTTCATTTCTCTGACGAGTTTTAGTTTTAATTAGTTATTTAGCGGTAAAACAGGAGTGTGACGTCATGATTGACGAGCAGGTGTATGGGCGGGACCTTGATACCACAGCCCCACCCCCTGATCAATACTGTGCACACTCAGCTTGTTGTACAGTGGGAGGAAGTGGAGGCCGAGCGTCGACGTCCGGGGCCGAAAGCTGCAGTTCCTCTGGTGACCACTAGAGTCTGGCTCCAACAGTGAGTCAGTCCCCATAGACTCCCATGTTAAAATCAACATGTTTACAGCAGAAATAAACATGTTTACAGCCTGGTAACAGTTTTGGTGTCTGGAGCTAATTTCCTCCTTCATGACACCTGTTTATAAAACTCACCTGTTTACGTTTTATTAAGCAATACAGTTATGGAGGATTGGGGGTGTGGCCTCTTTGAATGACAGGTGGATGAACGTACGCATCAAAGTCTCGGCTCCACACAGGCCCCTCCTCTTTGACCATATTTGGATTAGCTGGCAATTAGGGGGCGGGGTCAGACACTGCCAAGATGGCGATAGTGGAGCAGCTAACTCTGAGCTTCAGAAACCTGTGAGTGACGTCACCAAGGGCGACGTCCATCTTTACTTACAACTCGAATGATGTCGTGCGGCTGCAGCTCGACCGCTCGCACGACGAAC
>NW_019522295.1:0-393 GCF_002814215.2 Seriola lalandi dorsalis | reverse complement strand
CAGGAGCAGCACGTTGTGTTTTACATGATAAATAATCTGGTGGAGGCTCATCGACGTCACATTATCTGGATAAACACACTCACAGTCGCAAACACACACACTCCAGAGCACAGTGTTTGGCAGCTGTTGTCTGAGAAGCACTTTAATGCCACAGTCAGCAGTAATGTGGAAGTTAGCCAGTGTGTGTGTGTGTGTGTGTGTGTGTGTGTGTGTGTGTGTGTGTGTGTGTGTGTGTGTGTGTTTTGAAGCTTGCTCTTAAGTGGAGCATCTCTAAAATGATTTCCCAGGTCGGTGAATGATGTAATTGTCCCTGCATCACTCACTCTGCACTCACACATTATAAATTCACACACACAAAAAATATAAACACACACACACACACACACACACACA
>NW_019522294.1:1668-2843 GCF_002814215.2 Seriola lalandi dorsalis | reverse complement strand
TATAAATCAATCAATCAATCCTCCTTCATGAAGCTTCTGATGATCAGTTTGAGTTGAAGCTGATCAGACGTGTTGATTGATCCGTGTGATGATTGTAGAGGAAGGAAGAATGAAACTGAGGTTCGACCAGTTACTGAATCCGAGGGTTCGCTCACTTTCTCCACCTGCACTGTGAGTGTTTAATGAAGCGTGTTTAATAAAGACACTAAAGATTATATTTCTTCTCCACATCGTGTTTGATCACATTAATGAGCCCTTCACTGACTCAGATACTCCAGGTTAATGAGACTCTCCTCCGTCACCAGCGTTATTAAGACTTACAGATGAATCTGGTGAACACATGAATGTTTGTACAGAAATAAACAACAAAGACAAAGTAACTTTTATTTTCTGACTGATAAAAGAATAAAAAAGAGGAACATCAGTGTCTTCAGTCGTCTCCAGCTCCGTCTCTAATGTCTCTAATGTCTCTAATGTCTCTAATGTCTTTAACGTCTTCATGTCTCTAACGTCTTCATGTCTCTAATGTCTCTAATGTCTCTAACGTCTCTAACGTCTTCATGTCTCTAATGTCTCTAATGTCTTCATGTCTCTAATGTCTTCATGTCTCTAACATCTTCATGTCTCTAACGTCTTCATGTCTCTAATGTCTCTAATGTCTTCATGTCTCTAACGTCTTCATGTCTCTAACGTCTTCATGTCTCGAACGTCTTCATGTCTCTAACATCTCTAACGTCTTCAGGTCTCTAACATCTTCATGTCTCTAACGTCTTCATGTCTCTAACATCTTCAGGTCTCTAACATCTTCATGTCTCTAACGTCTTCAGGTCTCTAACATCTTCATGTCTCTAACGTCTTCATGTCTCTAACGTCTTCATGTCTCTAATGTCTTCATGTCTCTAACATCTTCATGTCTCTAACGTCTTCATGTCTCTAATGTCTCTAATGTCTTCATGTCTCTAATGTCTTCATGTCTCTAACGTCTTCATGTCTCTAACGTCTTCATGTCTCTAATGTCTCTAATGTCTTCATGTCTCTAATGTCTTCATGTCTCTAACGTCTTCATGTCTCGAACGTCTTCATGTCTCTAACGTCTCTAACATCTTCATGTCTCTAATGTCTTCATGTCTCTAACGTCTTCATGTCTCGACTGTGAGACTCTGTAAATAGAAACT
>NW_019522294.1:0-1160 GCF_002814215.2 Seriola lalandi dorsalis | reverse complement strand
CTCTGCTGCCAAACCATTAGACACTGAAGGCAGCATCACCGAGGGGGAGAAGACCAGACATGGTACGTGTTTTATATTTTTCATATTTCAAAGCTTCATGTTTTCAGCTTTACAGAGATTTATTGTTTTTATACATTAAAAAAGCTGCAACTTTAATCATAACTCACATATTTAAATGTACAGCAAAAGATCAAAGTTTAAACCACAATTTCTGCTTTGAAACATCATAATCACTAAAACTGTTCATTCTTTCATTATTTCATTATAATATCTTCAAAACATGTGAATCAAATATGACACATCAGGTACGTTGGTTCATTTTACTGTCAGCATCATGTTACTACTGAATATAAAACATGTGATATATGAATATAAAACATGTGATATATGAATATAAAACATGTGATATATGAATATAAGACATGTGATATATGAATATAAAACATGTGATATATGAATATAAAACATGTGATATATAAATATAAAACATGTGATTATGTATATTTTTATATGTAACCTGCACAGCCATACACTGTGGGAAAACTATTAAGAATCAACTTTAAAAAGCTGCATTCAGAAACAGTAACTACATTAAATAATGATGATATTAAACAGAACAGTCTATGAACATAAATGTTCTTTAGGTGCAAAAAAAACAGGTTGTAATTAAAAGTGCAGATTCTTCAGACAGTGATAAATATCACAGAATACACAACATATAGAAATATAATGGATTTCTATATACTATAATAAAATAACAACAAATAAATGTATTAATATGTATATAATGTAACATGAATACATACTAATATACTCTATAAATATACATAAATGCTGTTTTATGTAAAAGATCGTATATAACAATAAGAAATGACTAACTGCAATGAAGAATTATTACGTTATCATATATATATTATATATATAATATTTTGGTTTCTAAAAAAGATAAATAAATAAATTACTACGACTGTCAGATATATCACAAATATGACACAAAACCAAATCAAACATAGAGATTGAAGTTTGGCCAAAGGTTCAATAAAACACTGTTTTAAAATAAATTAAAGCTAAATTGTTGATTTTAAACTGAGTTTCATTTTCTCTGAACTTCAACCAACTGCATCATTTTATCAATTTACTTCACTGATTTAAACCTGATC
>NW_019522293.1:13964-14915 GCF_002814215.2 Seriola lalandi dorsalis | reverse complement strand
CTGACCTGAGACCTTCCAGTTTACAGTGTGGACTCTCCAGTCCAGCAGACAGCCTTTTCACTCCTGAATCCTGCAGGTTGTTGTTACTCAGGTCCAGGTGTCTCAGGCTAGAGGACAGGGAGCTGAGGACTGAGGACAGAGCTTCACAGCTTCTCTCTGAGAGGTTACAGCCACTCAGTCTGAAGAGGAATCAGCAGAACAAAAGAAAACAAGTACAAAAATCATTTTTTTTCCGTGACTAAAGAAGAATAAACAGTAAATGTAGATGGATATATGTTCACATACACAGCTTTATTTGAGGCTTTGACCACTGGCAGCAGCCTGAGAAGAGCTTCCTCTGAAGTAGAGTATTTCTTCAGGTCAAACACGTCCAGATCTTTTTCTGAGGACAGTAAGATGAAGCCCAGAGCTGACCATTGAGCAGGAGACAGTTTATCTGTGGAGAGACTTCCTGATCTCAGGGACCACTGGATCATATTAACTAGGGAACGATCATTCAGTTCATTCAGACAGTGGAACAGGTTGATGCTTTTCTCTGCAGAGGGAGTCTCTTCGATCTTCTTCTTGATGTACTGGACTGTTTCCTGATTGGTCTTTGAGCCACTTCCTGTCTGTGACATCAGACCTCGTAGGCGAGTCTGATTGGTCTGCAATGAAAAACCCAGGAGGAAGCGGAGGAACAAGTCCAGGTGTCCGTTTGGACTCTGTAAGGCCTCGTCCACAGCTCTCTGGTAGAAGTGTGTTGGTTCAGGTTTTTCTGTAAAGAATTTAGATAACCAGGAGGTTGTTTGTTCTTCTGACATCAGATTGACTCCAGAGTTGATGAAGGTCAGATGGACATGAAGAGCAGCCAGAAACTCCTGAACACTCAGATGGACGAAGCAGAACACCTTGTCCTGGTACAGGCCGCTCTCCTCTTTAAAGATCTGTGTGAACACTCCTGAGTACACT
>NW_019522293.1:5206-13430 GCF_002814215.2 Seriola lalandi dorsalis | reverse complement strand
AGTGAACTTCTGTGTTAAGCCTGTTTTCCCAATGCCAGCCACTCCCTTTGTCATCACTGTTCTGATTGGTCCGTCTCTTCCAGGTGAGGCTTTAAAGATGTCTTCTTGTCTGATGGTTGTTTCTGGTCTGTCTGGTTTCCTGGATGCTGTTTCAATCTGTCTGACCTCATGTTGATCATTGACCTCTCCAGTCCCTCCCTCTGTGATGTAGAGCTCTGTGTAGATCTGGTTCAGAAGGGTTGAGTTTCCTGCTTTAGCGATCCCCTCAAACACACACTGGAACTTCTTCTTCAGGGTAGATTTGAGTTCACTTTGGCAGTCAGTGAGAATCTCTGAATGAAGAACAGACATATGACATGAATTAGAAGTTACTATAGCAAACATGAATCATGAAAACATGTTCTGAGTGTGGTATCTATTTGTTCAGAAGGTTTTCAAAATTTAAATATCTGTCTTCTGATGCGTGATGGCCATGCTTTGATAGTTTATGAGTGATGCTCAGGGTTCAAAGAAACAGCTCTCTTTTAGACACACTCAAATAACATTTGTCTCATTGATGATTAGTGTTAAACTATGAGTTGTTTGGAAACTGCAGAAGGAATGAGGAGACCTCCCTTCAGCTAGCGTGCTAGCATTAACATCTGTGTGACATCTTGTTTGGTCTCAGTAAACAACTTTCACTATGTGTGAGTATATGGAAACCCATCAACACTTTTCGATGTGCTGGGTGAAAGGTGTGCAAATCTACAAGCTGTCCACACATCAGTCACCCTGGCAAAGGTAAGTTAGCTAATGACCTGTTACCATCCTAATGCCTTTTTGGCCAAGGTTAATACCAGGAGCTCAATGATATTATATATATATTGTCCCTTTCAGAGTAATTCAACAAAAATGGTCAGAGCCCTGATGGGATTTAAGACACTGTTCAATCATCCAACAAGCACTGCCGTTGGAGCTAACTGAAGATGTAAGGTACATCTCAAATATTTTTCTGACCATTAGCTGATGGTCGTTAATCGACCATTGATTGTGTACAAATACACGGGTTAAAGTGGGCCGGACCGATCCTCCACCCTCAATTAATAAGTATATAAGGCGATGACCCTTTTAACTTCATTGTTGGAGAAGTAGCAAAGTCCCATTTATACTGGAACACAGAAAAAGTGTGACAGTGTTGGTCTGGTATTAATCCTCAAAATTCAACAGGCCAAGCCTACCTCAGTTCTCAGCATAGCAGAAAGCTTGTCTACTGATTTTTATTCAGAAATACCAACATGTCGACAGGCTGTGAGGTTAGTCTGTTGACTGTGAGACCCGTGGCAGAGAATACCTGCTCAGATGGTTCTGTTGTCCCATATTTCATCTGTTTCATTGATATTATTTATCAGTCAAAATGATTGTTTTTTTGATTGAAGTTAATGGTTAAGTGGTTAATTGTAAACAACCCTAAACTTAACTCATGAGACTGTAGCTACTCTCACAGGACAGTCAGGTGGACTAATGACCCACATGTGATCTTTAAAACACTCAAGGTGCAAACGACACCTGTGACTCCCCACCTACCTGTCTCAACTACAGAAGTGTTTAGGCTGAAAGGAAAACCGTCCTCAACACTTTAAACAAGTCCACCTTGCTTTGACTGATCACTCCTGGACATCTCTGTAACATCCCATTTTAAATCTTTCCATGACTTACCTGTGGGTTCTGAGACGGTGTGTGAGAAATTTTCCACTAGATCATTCTGATTGATCTTCACCAGAACCATTTTAGTGACTTTAACAGTGTTTATACAGTAGGTCTGGACCATTAGATCCACTGTGGCCATCCTGTCTGCACTCTCCAGTCGACTTTTTGGGATCGATGGGAGGTCTTCTAGGACCCCTTTCTGCTGCAGGAACCACTTGAATTTGTGAAAGTCTTCAGCTCCCAAATCCTCCAAAGTCCTCAAGAGGACCTCAGGAAGTGTCATCTTTTTCCTGCAAAGATCCAAAAAGTGTGATAAAAACATCTGTATTGTAATAAAGAACTGCACAGTTACTCTCCTGGATTATAACCAGTGAACATTGTTGAAGCAGAGCAGTTTAGAGCTTCCTCAGCAGTTGAAACAGGTTCATTTGTTCCAGTAAACAATCGATTAGCAGGATTAAGTACGACTTGATTGATCCAGGAACACAGAAGGTATCTTTAAAGTAAACCATACTTGAAGGCCTTTTCTAAAAGATGGAGTTTCTGATGCAGTGATCTGAGCTCGTCTGAATCAAATGTCTCAGAATCACCTCGACTGCACTGAAGTGACCCAAGGACTAAAATCTAAAACCTGCCTCAGAGTTACTGATGAAGCCTCAACACTGACACACTGTACTGTAACATCTACCTGATGTTCATCTCATGCTTTTAATCACAGACGTAAAAGTCAGACCACATTTGAACTTCTGTCCAGTAAAGACTATTGAACTTTATTACTACAGACCCTGGTGTGTCACAATTACACTTCAATAATACATGAATAATTAGATTACCCTCCCTCCTCTCTGTCCCCACACTGATCCATAGCAGAGCCCCCACCTGCCGGGAGAGATGCAGTCAGTCAGTACAGCAAACACACCTGTCTACCACAGTGTCATTCTGAATTCAACCACCGGATGGTGCTAAAGGAAGTAAAGTTTAAATCGTTTGAAGATTAAACTGTGAATGATGACAAGATATTCCTTTATGTACAACAGTATTTTTGTCCACCAGAGAACAAACATGGAACAAATGAGAGTTCACCTCTGTGGACTGAGGACATGAATCAGCTGTGTGGTAGAACAAAGAAAACACTTACCAGATGACTTCAGATCTACATCCAGTCACAGAGCCGTTCTAACTTCACCTGTAGAAGAAACACAAAGCAAGAAGCTGCTGCTGATCCTCCTTCATCAGTCCATCATCATCATCATCATCAACCTCTCATCACTTCACAGTCAAAGTCTAGAAACATTATCATGATATTAAACCTGTGTAACCTACAACCAGAAAGTTCAGCTCCAATCACAACCTGGACATGTTGCATGTACCTGATCTTCTTTTATTGGAGCAGTGGTCATATTATATTTCATTTTTATCTTACTTTGACTTTTACCCTTTAACCAGTGTACGACAATAAAGGATCTTATTACTAAAGTTACTACTAGTCGATGGCTGTAATAAAAAGAGCCTTAAAGGTATCAAGGACAAGGGTACTGGCCTGAGGTCCAGAGTCCAGCACCATCATCCCTAAAACAACCCAGGGCAGAGTGTGAAGAGCAAACCCAGGTACTGCTAACATTTTAACTCATTACCAACTGATTTTCTAACAACAGAAATCCACATCATTTCAACATAAACATAATTTCTGTCTCGTTATATCTCACTGATTTCAAAACTGAGTGAGAACAACTGAAAGAACAAACCCTCTAGGATGTGACTAAATGAGACGTGGTGTTTTCAGCAGTGATCTAACTCAAGTCCAACAACCTTCAAGTTCATTGTCCAACGTTTATAAGGTCACGGCTGCTTGTTCCAGGTTTTCCTTAAACTGTAAAGTATCATCCTCTACACAGAGACATGTTAGTCCAATTAGCTGTATCACTGGAGAACTGATTCCCACCATTTTATTGCCCGGTAAAAACACTGTGAGAATACTGGGATATTTTTATAAAAATAGAATTTTATAACATAAACCCAGAATGGTTTTACTGCTGGGCAGTGCCACAGTTGATGCATTAGTGTAACTGTGCCACCACAGCCAAGTCAACATACATCCACAACACCTGGATTGATTTCATTTATTTAGAGTTATATATGATCTAAAAAAAAATTTTAACTGGATAACTTTGTATGTCACACAATTTGATAAGTAATTTGGGAAGTGGGATAATAATTTATACAATTTGGAGATATTCTTCATCCATTAATTGCTTCCTTTAAGTTATTATCCACCAACCCTTTATGATTTAGTAGAAGTCACATATTCATGTCATTCTTTAATATGAGTTTAAACTGTATATAACATATGTGTCATTTAAATTGTATTGCCTTTTCAGTTAATTGAAGTCTACAATACTTCCATTAACTATTAATTGGCTCAGTGTAATAATATTAGTTTGCTGCCAGACTTTGTGACAACAGGTTTCTCTCTAGCAGTAAATAAGGGGTTCATCCAAACTGGGCAGGAGGGGAGGGACACACCAGAAATACTAAAACGTCTGTGAAGCTCTTCAGCTAACTCGCATGAACAGAGGATCAATGGATCATCAATATGTTTGTTATATTTAGGGTAACACCAGAGAGAGGATAGAGAAATATACTATTACTTTATCCAGCTACCTTCTTCACAATATCCTGAGTATACCCCTGATAATAAATAATATATACATAATGATAAAGGCATTATCATCCACCTGATAAAAACTTGCTTTATAGTTTTTAATAGCTGAGGTCATTAAGCTCATAAATCTTTACAACCTGAGATTTCATTGTGATTGTGATATTTCACCCTGTGTCTTCCCACACAATGGGAGTAGAAGCTAAGTCTGCTGGGAATGAGAGATGGTTGAGTGGAGTGGCCTCGCTCTTACTTCAGTTTACCTTATAACCAGATATCTGGCTAAAGTTCTCTGTCAGTTTTAGAAGGTGTGGGACTGAGTCACCTGGATGAGATAGTGTTAATAAAAAATCATCAGCATCGAGACTGGCTTTAAAATCGTACCTAAAAAGGTTAATACCAGAAATCTTTTGATTGGCTCTCATGGCAGAGGCTGAAGATTCAAGTGCAAGTATAAAAGTAAGTGAGGAAGCTGGACTAGACCTGAAGAGACGATATCATACCATTGGTTTTAACATGTGTGAGTGGTTTATGATAAAGAGCCTTAATCCAGTGGAAACAAGGTGGTTTAAAACCAAATATTGTGAGTGTATGAAATAAATAAGGCCGTTCTATCCTGCCAAATGCTTTTTCTGCTTCTAGTGATATTGCTACAGCTGGATGCTGAAGTGATGAAGCTCAAGACAGGACATGAAAGAGTCTCCTCATATTATTGGAGGCCAGGCGGCCAGTAATGAAACCCACTTGGTCAATGTGAATTAACAAAGGTACAACCTTTTCAAAGCGCATTGTTAAACAGACTAAGAGGATGGAAATTGTTCATCTGTGAGTGGTCTTTGTCTGGTTTTGTTAACAGAAATCACAGCTGACACATGCTGCGAGGCATTGATTGATTTCAAAGATATCATTATACAGTTAATTTAAAAAGAGTGACAGTGTTTCCTGGAAATATTTATAAATCAATCTTCCCCTGGTGCTTTACCAACAGCAACCAGCATCTCCATACTATAATACTATAAAATAAATAACACATAAGATACAGAAGTGATGACAGTGATTACACCAGCACTGAGTAGTGACTTCATATGAACCACAGAATCAAACATTTGAACTGTTGTATTACATTACATCACACAGGTGTTTCTATTTTTCTGGTAACTTAAGCGTAATTTAGCAACAGGTAGGTTCTTCTGTTGTTTCATCCATTTTAACCAAATCAACAAATCACTTCCACCACCATCTCTACTGCTCTCAGATCAGTTTAACACCTGCTGATACAAACATGATGAAAGCTGTTGGTTACGTTACCTTTTGATGGTGAAAATAATCTGCATGAAGCTGATGAGTGAAGGTGAAATTAAACTACAGCTTCAACCAGGAAACCGACCAGAGACAGAACAAACATGTAACTGACAGCAGGAGGTTTTCAAAGGTCTGTTGATCCACAGTCTCAGCTCTTCATCTTCAACTGAAGATTTCTTCAGGGAAACCTGATCACAGAGCAGCTCTGACCTTTGGAATGAACTGAAGTCAATCATTAACAGACAATAAAAGTCCTAATCTGATGGATCATGAAGCTCTGATGATGCAGTTTGATTTTCTCAACAAGGAAATAAAAAGTGTAAACTTCGCCTTTATTAATTCAGTCTGTTATATCTCTGTATATGTGAAGGAAGGGACAAATACATCATCCTTTTATCCTCTGTGTTGTGAATTGGTCCAGGGTATATGATGATGATAATGTGTGTTGAGCATGATGACAATGAGTTTACAGGGACAGTGAGTGTAAAAACTGTGTATAATATATACCATAACATTATGACCATTGACAGGTGACGTGAGGAACATTGATTATCTCATTAATATGGCACCTGTCAGTGGGTGGGATATATTAGGCAGCAAGTGAATATTTAGTCCTCAGAGTTGATCTGTTGGAAGTAGCAAAGTGGGAAAGCGTAAGGATCTCAGAGACTTTGACAAGGGCCAGGTTGTGATGTCTAGACGATTGGGTCAGAGCACCTCCAGAACTGCAGGTCTTGTTGGGTGATCCCGGTCTGCAGTGGTTAGTACGAAGCAAAAGTGTTCTAGTGGACTACCGGTGAACCGGTGACAGGGTTACTGTAGCTACTGTAGCACAAACTGCTGAAAAAGTTCATGCTGGTTGTGATACAAAGGTGTCACAACACAGTGCATCGCGGCTTGCTGCGTATGGGGCTATGTAGTCGCAGTCTGGTCAGAATGCCCCTTGACCCCTCTCCACCACCTAATGCACCTACAATGGGCACATGAGAATTAGAACTGGACCACTGACCAATGGAAGAAGGTGGCCTTGTCTGATGAATCACGTCTTCTTCTCCATCATGTGGATGGCCAGGTGTGTGTGCGTCTCTCACCTGGGGAAGAGATGGCACCAGGATGCACTGTAGGAAGAAGGCAAGCCGGCGAAGGCAATGTGATGCTTTGAGCAATGTTGTGCTTGGAAACCTTGGGTCCTGCCCTTCATTAGGAGGTTGCTTCGACATGGATCACCTACCAGAACACTGTTGCAGACCAGGTCCACTTCCTTATGGAAACAGTATTCTCTAAAGGCAGTGGTGTCTTTCAGCAGGATAATGCTCCTGCCAAACTGCAACAAAGGTTCAGGAATGGTTTGAGGAACGAGTTCAAGACGTTGACATGGCTCCAAATGACCCAGATCTCAATCCAATCAAACATCTGTGAGATGTGCTGGACAAACAAGTCTGACCCATGGAGGCTCCACCTCACAACTTACAGGACTTAAAGGATCTGCTGCTAATGTCTTGGTGCCAGATACCACAGCACACCTTGAGAGGTCCGTGGAGTCCAGGCCTTGATGGGTCAGAGCTGTTTTGGTAGTAATAGGGGACCTACACAATATTAAGCAGGTGGTCATAATGTTATGGCTGATCAGTGTGTCTGCATACCATAAAAAAGAACTAGACATTAACTGATGTTAAATGTATGGTATCCAGTTGCAGTATGCAGTTATTGCGGTAGATTTCTGAACGAGGACGACTGCAGGAGTTGCAGCGAGCGAGAGGTCACCTGACTGAGTTTGGATGCACCAGCTTCTCCACTCTGATTCCAGATAAGATCTAACACAATAGAAACATACGGAGCCCTAACTGAACTGAAAAGAAAAAGACTCATGGTCGACTAACTGAAAAAAATAACAACTTTTGACTTGAACGAACTGAAATTTCCCTCAAGGAAGGACACATCTATACAACTGAAGAGGAACTAAATAAGGACAAACAAGCTTAAACATTGATCTCAAGAGTTTAATTACCCAAGCAGAAATAAAATCATTTTGTGTTATTGATTTCTGATGTGTGAAACAATCACAGCTCTGAACAAAAGGACATTTTGAGTTAATTAGTTTTATTTTAAGGGCCTTGTTTTGTTATTAAGCCTCATCATTCTTCTATTCTGTGAATAAAACCAATGTTATTGCACAGAGCAGTGGTTCTGTTTTACTTATTATGTGATTGGTTTATTACTGTTCTATTGGTATCTAACCCATGTCTTTATAACTGTGAGATAAATAACTTCCAGTTTAAATTCTTATCTCTGACTGTCCTGCTTTGAACGTAATAGGTTGACTCATAGTCAACAGTCTTGATGGACACACAGCTGGGTCCAGGTCCAGTAGCGTCTGGTCTCTGCTGCTCTGGGCTTCAACACAACACACACAGAGCTCTGAGTGAATAATGATGGAGCAGTGATGTGAGTCATGGACAGTTAGAGATCCTCATCTCACCTCTGAGCTCTGGTCTTTCTCTCACGTTCCCCACACAGAGAGGTTTTAGAGGGAGGGGCTCCCTCCTCTCTGTCCTCACACTGATCCATGGCAGAGCC
>NW_019522293.1:2746-4747 GCF_002814215.2 Seriola lalandi dorsalis | reverse complement strand
CTGCTGAACTCACTTCAGGTCGACTTACAGACACTTTCCACCTTCATGTGTCGAGGAAACATCTGGAGAGAAGAAGCTGCTCGTTCTCCCTCGTCAGTCCTGGTGTCTGTGAGCATTTGATCTGAGGACGAGTCACTTCCTCATAACTTCAGAGTCCAAGTCTGAAAAACATCAGAGTGACGTCAGAACCAGTCTGACCTGTGACAGAAACCCAGTCATTGTCAGAGACGTCACACATCACATGGTGTAGTTCTACTATCTGTCCACTAGGTGGAGCTAACGGACCATCTAATGAGCTAAACATTAGCTCAGCACAGAAAGATGTGATGGAGGAGCAGCAGTTTAGATCTCAGACATACAGAACTATATTGTGAACATGTTGGTTTGTTATGAGGCAGAGTGCAACCTCAGTCCTGGTTCCTAACAAGGGGGGACCAGAACCTCCAGAACCTCCAGAACCTCAGGATGACGTCTGATTTTAACCGTGGCGCCCACAGAAAGGGCAGATCTACCGGCGCTAACAATGTCTCCTGCACTAGAAAAGACCCTCTCACGTGGGACAGACACAGCCAGGTGGGCTCACTTTGGCTGTATGACTTCATTTGCTAACGTGTCTGTAGACCGATCATCAGAACACACAACGTTAATGATTAAAGATAGATTAAATTAATTTGGATCACAACACGAACCGAACCGGACAGCCTGTACCGAAAACACAGATACGTGTACCATTACATCCCTACAAGGTACTATGTCCTACGTTGTTTAACATACAGTAAACTGCTGGAACCAACTCAACATGGAGATAACATTGTTGCTAACACAAAATTAGCAAAAAGAACCGAGAAGAAAGCTTAGCGAGGAACGTGACAGTGCTTTACTGTAGTAATGGCGAAGTGAAGCTTTCAACATGATTGTATCTAAAAACGGTTCATTACTTGAAGCTCTTCAAATCAGATCTCAATGGAGACATCTTCTGGTCAAGGTGAGGAAAAGCGATGATGCAAAACACAACCAACCAACACATGAATCTCCTTGAAACAAACATGAATGAATTGATAGATGAATACGTGAATGAATTAATGAATAAATAAATTGATACATAAATAGATAAACCTCCACTGGATACTCTAAATAACGGAACAACAACAATAAAGATAACATATTGCATTGTGGATTTGTAAACAAGTAAAACTCATGAATTGGAGAAGTAAAATGAGAGGGCGGGAGAAAAGTGATAACACGTATCATCGAGTTCCCAGAACACTCCCATTAAGCTCTTGACTGAAAATAACACACTCTACCAGGTGAGCCACCAGAAACCACGGCACGTGCCACGACAGGTCTCCTGAGTCTGACACGCCAGTGTCGTAAACCACCTCAACGACCCACCGAGGGTCGCCGCATTTCGCGCATTTTTTTAAACCCCTTGAATCAGATTTCGAAGCAGTCACATGGAGTGACGTAAGTGTAGGTGTGAAACGAAGCGTCTGACATCATTGGTCACGTGATTTCGATAGAACGAATCAAGCTTCGATACAAAGCTTCGTTAAAAATAGATTATTTTCTTTTTTTAGACACAGGCCGCGGAGCTTCGGTGTCACAGGTAACTTCACTATGATTTGTCCTCTAGAGTTAGCTAGCTAGCCGTTAGCTAGCTAGGTAGCAGTTAGCAGTGTAGCTGTGATCGTGCAGCGCGATGTTTTTGAACTTTAGGCTGTTGGTCAGTAAATAAACACTACGACTCCTCAGGACCGAAGTTCCCGCCTTTCCTGAGCTGCAGTCCAGACCCTGAGACAGGAAGACTGACGTCACTGAGGCAGGTAAACACAGACTCTGCAGCGTCACTGTGTCGTTGTCAGTTAATGGTAAATATGTTGAAGATTATCATGAAGTGACTTTCAGATATTTCCCTCCATCCTGCACGTTACACGAGTTCAGGAGGAAGGTGAAGATGTCCGGACACAGAGAAACAAGATGGAGGAGAGAGACTTTCAGCAC
>NW_019522293.1:961-2585 GCF_002814215.2 Seriola lalandi dorsalis | reverse complement strand
CAACCCCCCCCCCCCCCCAAACAAACAGCCTGCAGTCTGTGACTGAGCAGCCGATGACCTTTGTGCTGCAGGACAGGAGCTGTCTGACCGTCTCTTCAGGCTTCAGCAGGACGAGCAGCTGCTTCGACTTTTCTCTTCACCTTTCACGTTGACAGACTCTCGAGTAAAACCTCATCATGGCGGAGAGGAGAACGGCGGTGAAGGCGGCAGAGGAGCCCGACTTCCTGCAGTGTAATGATCTGGCCTGTGAGACGGTCGGTGGGAGGGTGAGTGTCCGTGAGCTTATCATGTTCTTACTGCACCAAACAAATACTCTCAAACACAGAACATCAGCTAAATACACTCACACATATGAACAAGGTCAACAACAGGACCAAAGACATTTAATCCAGATGTGTGTCATAAATGTAACATGTGGCCTGAAGATGAGTGTGTCTGATCTGTGTTCATATGACAATAACACAACGAGGCAGCGGCAGCAGACTTCCCTATCATGTGGCTTTTTATGATGAATCATAAATAAGCTGTCAGCACCACCTCCCTGTTCACACATCTGACATATTATCACCTTATAAAACTAAATCTGTGTCTTGGCATCTCAAAAACAGATCTGGGGTCAGAGACCTTGTGTCTCACCAAGACTTAGAGAAACTCATTCATGACTTTATGTCTTCCAGAACCGATTGTTGCAACGCTGTCCTCACTGGTTTATCAGATAAGATTATTTCTGAAATAAAGTCCGATAGGTCTCTAAGATCTGCAGGAGCTGGTCAGTTAAAACTAAACTGCTGCCCCCTGGTGGAACCAGCTGGAACCAGCTAGAACCAGCTGGAACCAGCTAGAACCAGGTGGAACCAGCTGGAACCAGCTGGAACCAGTTGGAACCAGCTAGAACCAGCTGGAACCAGGTGGAACCAGCTGGAACCAGCTGGAACCAGCTAGAACCAGCTAGAACCAGGTGGAACCAGGTGGAACCAGGTGGAACCAGGTGGAACCAGCTGGAACCAGGTCGAACCAGCTCCCACTGGAGATCAAACCTGCCCAAACTGTCCTTTTCATCTAAACCTTAATCTTGCACTTTGATCTATTCATATTGTATAATCTGTGTTACATACATACACAAATAATAATAATGACAATATAAAATGTAAATATAGAATTCTAATAATTTGTGAATAAATACATTTAAAAATAAAACTTTTATCATTTTAATTTATTTTTGATCATTTTGAACTTTTCTTAGACAAATGGTCCATCAAGAAAATAATCATTAGTGCCAGTCCAATTCAAAACAGTCAAATTCTGCTTAAACATGGATACATCAGTAACATCAATAATCAATAATTAATATATAAAGTGTAACAGGGAGAATTTAACTTTTACTTTTGAAACTTTAAGAGCATTTTCCTGTTTCTGCTCCTGTTGTATATCTTTGTTTAGTAAGTGAACACTTACTGCTTTAACTTGAAAAGCGTTTCCTGTGTCGTCCACACATTGAGTTGATAATGAACTGTTTTTACAGAACAAACCTTTGTTGGTTTTCTATCGTGTGTTTTCAGGTTATTTTTGCTACAGACGAGTGGTTCGCTCCGGCTGCCAACCTGCTGAAGGTACAAATCTGACC
>NW_019522293.1:0-597 GCF_002814215.2 Seriola lalandi dorsalis | reverse complement strand
AGTTCGTCGCCTCTGCCTTCACCGAGTTTGGAAAGTGGATGGACGGATGGGAGACGAGGAGGAAGAGACGACCCGGTTAGTGTCTGAAACTCAAAGATGAACGCGAATGAATGATGTTTAAACTGTTTAAACCGGCTCCTCACTGGTGACAGTTTGAGACTTTTTACACAGTGAGAGAAACTCTGTAATGAGTCACTGTTTGTAAATGACCTCAAATGTGTCTCTAACACCTTCACTGATCAGCTGATGTAGAGTATGTGCAGGTGTAACGTGATAAAATAATACTGAGCAACTGTTTGTGTTCAGG
This sequence comes from Seriola lalandi dorsalis, assembly GCF_002814215.2. NCBI lineage: Eukaryota > Metazoa > Chordata > Actinopteri > Carangiformes > Carangidae > Seriola > Seriola lalandi. The sequence continues at coordinate 290 of NW_019522293.1, read as the reverse complement.
CTCCACCTTCATCCTCTCATCAAAACTCCCGTAGACACAGTTTAATGGTTCATTAAGAGACGTAAAGTCCTTGATGTGACTCTTTTTAAAAGGCTGACCTCAGAACAGCTGTTGAATCCTCGTGCACACACACACACACACACACACTCACTCACTGTCAGCACCTGTTGGACTCTTCCTGCCTCTGTGTTGAAGGTCACGACTGGTGCATCATCCAGCTGGGAGTCCCAGGGCTGATCTACGGCTTCGATGTGGACACGTCCTTCTTCACTGGAAACCACTCGCCCTTC
>NW_019522292.1:1627-2553 GCF_002814215.2 Seriola lalandi dorsalis | reverse complement strand
GTCAGTGTGTGAGTGAGTGTGTGAGTGAGTGTGTGAGTGAGTGAGTGAGTGAGTGAGTCAGTGTGTGAGTGAGTGAGTGAGTCAGTGAGTGAGTGAGTGTGTGAGTGAGTGTGTGAGTGAGTGTGTGAGTGAGTCAGTGAGTGAGTCAGTGAGTGAGTGAGTGAGTCAGTGTGTGAGTGAGTGTGTGAGTGAGTGTGTGAGTGAGTCAGTGAGTGAGTCAGTGAGTGAGTGAGTGAGTCAGTGTGTGAGTGAGTGTGTGAGTGAGTCAGTGAGTGAGTCAGTGAGTCAGTGTGTGAGTGAGTGTGTGAGTGAGTGTGTGAGTGAGTCAGTGAGTGTGTGAGTGAGTGTGTGAGTGAGTGTGTGAGTGAGTCAGTGAGTGAGTGAGTGAGTCAGTGTGTGAGTGAGTGTGTGAGTGAGTCAGTGAGTGAGTCAGTGTGTGTGTGTGTGTGTGTGAGTGTGTGTGTGTGTTCACTATTGTGAGTAATAGGAACAAATGTATTTTGTTCTACTGCGGCGACACATTGGAAACAAAATAAACTTCAGACGTGCTCTCATTTATTTTATTTGTGTTGGATTACACACACACACACACACACACACACACACGCACACACAGGCCACCTGTCATTTCCCCTGCGCGCGTGTGTGTGTGTGTGTGTGTGTAATTTTGCATGGACACAGACACTGAGCTGAATCATTTATATTCGGTTCTTCAGGTGAATATTTTACATCATTTATACCATAAATTACATCATCTTTAGTTAGTGGGTTTTTGTTCTTTCAATTTCTGTAAACCTTTGTATTTTTAATACACCTGATATTTAACTATAGATAATTGATGTATTTTCTTCCTGCTAAGAATATTAACCACGGATTAGAACATGTAGTGTCTGCAGGTCTACCTCCAGAGTGTATGTAGCCTGAGA
>NW_019522292.1:0-402 GCF_002814215.2 Seriola lalandi dorsalis | reverse complement strand
CACACACACACACACACACACACACACACACACACACACACACACACACTGTTGATCAAATCATCTGGTCATGAATCTGCTTTGTTCTCCTCTTGTTTCCTCTGACAGTTTAAATAAGGGGATGAATCCTCATCAGCTTCAACACGTTCATCCATCCGTTGATCCATTCATTCAATAATTCATCCATCCATTCTCCCCCCTATACCAATGATCTGTTGACTTCCCATGAGCCTCTCTGCTTGTCACCAAGAAGCTGGAAACTGGAAAGGTGGAATATTAATAAAGTTATTATTATTATTAATAATGTTTGGCCTCTAGACTCTGTAATGTTGTAATACCTGACCCACGCTGGTGGACACACACACACACACACACACACACACACACACACACACACACACA
>NW_019522291.1:12469-14034 GCF_002814215.2 Seriola lalandi dorsalis | reverse complement strand
CAGCAGTGGCCCAGCAAAGAGCCAGCAGTGGCCCAGCAGTGAGCCAGCAGTGAGCCACCAGTGGCCCAGCAAAGAGCCAGCAGTGGCCCAGCAGTGGCCCAGCAGTGGCCCAGCAGTGAGCCAGCAGTGGCCCAGCAGGACATCTCCTCATCTTGAGACTTTAAAGCTCTGAATACAGACACGATCCACGGGTCATACAGGTGCTGGCATTTCATTGGTTAAAGGGTGAGTTCAGACAAATGACTCCATCATTCACCTTGATCCAGGGCTGAACAGTTAATGGAAATATTACAGAAACCAAACTGTGGCCGAGTGAAACGTCCAGATGTCAGGAGCTGCAGTTTGTTGATAAATGTAAAATATGTCTCAACATTACAGAAGAAGCACTGAGACGCTCCGACCTTCAGATCGTGTTCTCCAGATGTGAGGAACATCAGTCAGTTTCAGACCCAACAAAAATCACATCATCATCATTTTTATGTTGTAAAAATAAAATGAAAAAATTCAATCACAACATCTGTCGAAATAATCAGAATGTGATGGTTGTTGTTTTTTGCATGTGGTGGAGTTCAGTCTGATTCCTGATGATTCACTCATTAACTCACTGAGGCTTCATTATTTATGGGCAATGATTCATGTTGTGGGAGGAGTTTGTCTTTATCTCTGTGATACAGGGTGTGATGGGTCTGATGTCATGACTTAAAGGCAAAGAGCTGCAATTACTTCATTAACTGATTAGTCGTCATTTTTCATTTAAATGTCAAACATTTTATTATTTCAGGTTCAGATTTTATTATAATAAACTGAGAATCTGTTGCTCAGACAAAACATCACATGACATCACGACATCAGTCTGACATCAGTCTGACATGAGTCTATGCCGAAAGACTCAGTGATCGACATGTTCCACTGATTCTTGACGTCTTATAGACCAAACCATAAATATTATTATATATTATTATATTATATAAATAAATAATGTAGAAGAAAATTGACAGATCAACTGATAATGAGGCTGCCCCCAGAACAAATCTATCTATAATCTATAATCTCTATAATCTTCTATATAATTCAATATATTAAACTGTTCACAGCATTTTAAATTACATTTAAAAACATCAGCTTGGTTTTTTGTTTTCTATAAAGAAACAAGATTTCTTATAGAAACTCAGTGAAGTCCATCAGTTTCTGTGAGAACATGTTTTTGCTTTTGTATTTTGGGTGAACTGTCCCTTTAAGACTTTTACATGCTGCATCATGGTTTTAATTCATTCATTCACAGTTCACCTGCAGCTTCTCTTTATTAACAGATTTCACTCTCCTCACGTCTGATTTATTTTCTTGATTATTGTTGTGACGATCAATGAATCAATCAATCGACCAATCGTCTTAATATACTGAACATTTCATGTCTTGTATTTAACAGTGAGCAACAGTTTTCATTGTTTTCAGTTCAGAAATGTGTATTAGTGTGTATTTACTGTTATTAATTGTAATTGAACCTGTGTTTCTCTGGATTAGTAGAACATGGTGGATCAATCAGTAATGAACCCTTATCTGCCCCC
>NW_019522291.1:12080-12180 GCF_002814215.2 Seriola lalandi dorsalis | reverse complement strand
GCGGGGCAACAGGCATGCTGGGTAGATAGCAGGGCTCTCTCTTTGTCAGCGCCGCTGTGATTGGTCAGTTTGTTGTGAATGTGTCGGGGTTAACCAGCGG
>NW_019522291.1:6259-9548 GCF_002814215.2 Seriola lalandi dorsalis | reverse complement strand
GGGGGGGGGGGGGGGGGGCTCAGAGGGGAGATTGGGCCTCAGCCTCCACTCTGCTCCACGCCGTCTATCCAGGCTGGCGGCTTAATTCACTGACCATTAGCCGGGAGATCTGTTATTGCTCACTTGTAGAGGCACTGACAGAAAGCATTCAGCTGCTGGACGGCTGCTCCGCCGGGACTGAATCCTTCCTGTCTGACGGGAGTCTGGAGAGTCACCGCCGCCTCGTTACAAACATCCTCCTCGCTTCTCCTTCGCCGCCTGTCGGGCGTCACGTCCACAGGAGGGATCGGGACCAGCGGGCTGCAAAGTGGCTGAGGGGATTCCCGGTCATGGAGCTCCTGATTTGTCGATCACTTTTCAATTAGCAAATGAGCTCCACCACCCAAAGGTGGAGCTGGTGGTCAGAAGGAGCTGAGGAAGGACGGAGGAGCGCTGAGCCAGCAGGAATCATCCACTGCTTCACATACAGCAATGAAATTAACCCAATATAATATAATTACCATTATGCAATTGATCAGAGGCTCTGATTCCTAAAGCAGGGCCACAGAGAGGCCAATAACTGATGGGGGGGGGGGGGGGGGGACTCCCCATAAAACAGCAGAGAGGCTGCAGCACTGAGAATCAGAAAGCTTCTGAAATATCATCTGTTCAATCTATAAAATAACTTTTTAATACACAAGACATCTGAAATAAAACACACTGCCAGAACCAGTCACAGCAGCAAGAACCCAGTCCTGGTCTGAGGTGAACTGGTCCTGGTCTGAGGGGAACCGGTCCTGGTCTGAGGGGAACCGGTCCAGCTCAGAGGTGAACCGGTCCTGGTCTGAGGGGAACCGGTCCTGGTCTGAGGTGAACCGGTCCTGGGTGAACCGATCCTGGTCTGAGGGGAACCGGTCCTGGTCTGTTTTTACAGAGAAACGTGGTCTGAGGGGAACCAGTGTTTTGTTTTTATAGAGCCAGTAAAGGAAGATAAATAACCAGAGGTCTGGATGAGGGCGGGGCCTTGAGGTCTTGAGGCCTCGAGGTCTTGAGGTCTTGAGGTCTTGAGGTCTTGAGGCCTTGAGGTCTTGAGGTCTTGAGGTCTTGAGGCCTTGAGGTCTTGAGGTATCGAGGCCTTGAGGTCTCGAGGTCTTGAGGTCTTGAGGTCTTGAGGCCTTGAGGTCTTGAGGTCTTGAGGCCTTGAGGTCTTGAGGCCTTGAGGTCTTGAGGTCTTGAGGTCTTGAGGTCTTGAGGCCTTGAGGTCTTGAGGTCTTGAGGTCTTGAGGTCTTGAGGTCTTGAGGTCTTGAGGTCTTGAGGTCTTGAGGTCTTGAGGCCTTGAGGTCTTGAGGTCTTGAGGTCGGGGTTGAAGCTGCTGCATGATTTCTCACTTCATTGTTGATTTATTGTGATTTTAAACTCAGAATTTATTTCATGTTTTAAAGAAGAAAAATAATCGTATATTTAACGTTTAGTTTAGGACATTATTTATATTTCAGGTTCAGAGACTCGGCCTCAAGAATCAGAGAAAAGTCACATGGTTTATTAGATTTTCATTAATCAGAATGAGTGAATGAAGTAATTAGCTATGAGGCCATTACCTGAGTTATTGATGAATGAATGAGTTTTCACTGAGTTGCTGTTCTCTGATGATCGTGGTCACAGCAACACAACAACCATCTTGGTAATAACTGTCATCTATTAGACATCTGGACTGTTCAAACGTAGAAATCATATTTTATCATTAATAAATTATTCCATTTCTATAATTATATTCAGGTTACATCATTTATTATCACTATACCGTGTCTGTCTTTTTGTTTCTGTCCATTATGTCCTAAATGTCCTTCATGTCCTTCATGTCCCTGGTTGTTGCGTCATTTCACCAAAAATAAAAAATGACTTGAATAGAAAAATAAATAAATAAATATTGAAATCTGGAGTTGTCGAATGAATCTTCATCCTCAAATAAGAAAATATGCAAATCGTGTATTTGAAGGAAACAACACGACGACAGGACACAAAATAAAACTCGGATGTGACGGAGCCTGATTGATTCTGTTCTGATCAGTTTTGGTGTCAGGTGATGCAGGTGTGTGTTCGTCTCCTCCTCAGGTAGGAGTGGTTGTTTTTTCTTTCTTCCTCCTCTGTCAGCAGCTCTGACCTTCTCTCTCTCTCTCTCTGTGTGTGACAGAGGCTGCTGAAGGACGTCCTGATCAGCTGACACTGCACTTCCTGCCTGCCGTCAGCGCCGATCGCTGCCAAGGTGTGAGAGGTCCGGCTGCAGCGTGGGCACTTGATGAAGCAGAGGAATCGATGGAGCGAGGAATGATGAAGAAATGAGCGGCGGAGACGGACAGGCCGCAAAAATTAGTGTGTCACATTTTCTGGGGGATGGGGAGGGGGGGGGGGCCTTCAAACTAAAATGCAAAGAGAGGAGGAGGAGGAGGAGGGGTGAAGGGAGGAGGAGGAGGGTAATCAATAACTGTGATGAAACAATCTCAGCATCTATCCTCCATGTTCATGAATCAGAGCACAGGTTGTTTCATTATTTTCATGTTCAAAATAAATGTGAACTAAACGCTGTAATCAGTGGTCTTAATTAAAATTCTTTAATGAAGTTATTATAGAGTAAAGCTGCTTTAATTCAGCTGTTTATTAACGAGCTTCACCTGAGTCCTGTTCTCCAGCAGAAACAGAGGAAGGTTCCCACACTCAACAATAATAAGCCGACAGGAACATGATTGATGAAGGAGAGGAATCCTGAACTGCTCTCTGGTCGCTCGCCAGACGCTCCCGTTTATTTGTCTTCATATGGAGGAGAGTCTGTGTTTGTGTTCGGCCTCTGGAGGAAACACATGTCCTGAGAAACGACCCGGTCCAAAGAGACGGCTCAGATATGAAGTTCTCTCATCACTGGTCACTGCTACTGTTCATTACTAATGTTCCCTACTGTTGTTCTCTGCTGCTGAAACAGTCGTCCAGCCTGTCGTCCAGTCAGTAAACCCTCCCTCTCTTCTTTAACGGCTCCATGTGTCTCTCTGGCCTCGTCCATCAGGTTCTTTCATGTGTCAGTCAGAAGATTTTGTTTTTGTAATGAAGATAATTCAAAGTAAAGGTCATTAATCAGACTGGAAGTGTTTGTGACTCAGGTACAGGAAGTGACATCATGTCCCCATGATATGAAAACAGTAAAAACGTCAGCTGTGCGTGTTGAGACGGCGTCGTGCTTCACTGCTGCAGACACAGCTTCATGTTTAATGCACAGCGGTGCTGTCGGTATGTAATGTATGTAATGTATATAATGTATGT
>NW_019522291.1:4713-5745 GCF_002814215.2 Seriola lalandi dorsalis | reverse complement strand
TAATGTATGTGATGTATGTGATGTATATAATGTATATAATGTATATAATGTATGTAATGTATATAATGTATGTGATGTATGTGATGTATGTAATGTATGTGATGTATATAATGTATGTGATGTATGTGATGTATATAATGTATATAATGTATATAATGTATGTAATGTATATAATGTATGTAATGTATATAATGTATGTGATGTATGTGATGTATGTGATGTATATAATGTATGTGATGTATGTAATGTATATAATGTATATAATGTATATAATGTATGTGATGTATGTAATGTATGTAATGTATATAATGTATGTGATGTATGTAATGTATATAATGTATATAATGTATATAATGTATGTGATGTATGTGATGTATATAATGTATATAATGTATGTGATGTATATAATGTATATAATGTATATAATGTATGTAATGTATATAATGTATGTGATGTATGTGCTGGAGGTGAGACAGTAGATCACAACAGTAGAATCAGGGCATCTCCTGCAGTCTGCTGCTGTCCCACTATTTCCAGGCAAATTGATTTATTTCACATTATTAATGAACTTTGCTGCAGTTCCACTTGTCAGGCTTCGGCCCGTGAGGGTCAATAACGAGAGGAAACTTGATGTTAGTGGATCCGGCTTAAGTGATTCTGTCGCACTAACGATTCAATATATCAGGACAAATGTCAGCTGCTTGTAATATGTTGATTCTCGGGGCCTGATCTGCATAAGCACTGCGTTCACCGGGGGGCAGGTCTCGCCTGGGGGCTGGATGTATAACGACAGGCTGAAAATTCTTTTAGCTTTCAATAAATATTTCATGCGGAGGTAAATCCGTGTGAGCGGGGACACGCAGAGCGAAGCCCCCGCTCACTGAATAAACCAACAGAGGAGGGACCGTGTGAGAATCGATAGACGCCGCTTTTACATCAAGACGAGGTTTTAAACAAACACGTTCACGCTCTCACATTCATATTTCTCATACTTAAAAAGAGTGTTTACATGGTCTGCAGTGATGTGTGAGC
>NW_019522291.1:2828-4525 GCF_002814215.2 Seriola lalandi dorsalis | reverse complement strand
GGGGGCGTGTAAACACTTAAGGTGACTAAACTGCTGGCTCCAGTTTTCTGGCCCGCTGCAGAAATCAGTGCGATGGATCGGACGGGAGAGATTTAGTTGCAGGTGGCAGAGGTCGGTGGATTGTGTATTCTGTGCAGTCAATAATAAAGTTAGGACTTATGCCCACGGAAAGTTAATGAGCAATCACAAGGACCTTGGAAAGTCATTTGCATCTGGGCACCAGCTCTTCAGTTTGGCAGGGAGGGGGCCCCGGGGACACGCAGGGAGACGGTGATACTGCAAAGCAGGAGAGTCGCTGAGCTGCTGAGAACGACCACGAATCACAACCAACGCTCAACGACACTCGCAGCTCGATCTTCTTCTACCACAGTATAAATCCTGCAGCAGCCATGTTTCCAGACAGACTTTTATTCAGGACACTATAAAAATGCACTCGCACAGATTCACTCTGCTTTAGACCATTTAATTAAATTAATGTCTTTTTTTATTTTTTCTTCACGTTATAATCTGTAACTTTTCCACATTAAAACGTCTAAAAACATCTAGACCTCCGTTCTGTGTTGGTGAGTTCAAATCTCAAACCAGAGAATCTGTCTTCACGACGTTTCTGTGAATTTCTCTGATGACACGGGACAGACGTGTGGTCTGACGGTTGTTTACATTTATATCGTCCAATCTCCAGTTCTTATTCTTATGAGATCATGTGACTCACAGCCGGAGCTGAGGGCCAATAAGGAGGCCTCCACAACTAATCATGTCAACGACGTCATATCCTCTGATCATGTCTCAGATCACAAAAGATTATAAATCCACTAAACTGATTCCTCTCCATCATCATCATCATCATCATCATCATCATCATCATCATCTGATTGGTCCAGATTCATTCAGCCCAAACACACAGAGTCATAAACATCTTTATCTTTTTATCTAAAACAGTCAGACTTCAGTTACTGAGTCTGAATTCATCTGGACTGTCTTAAGTTAGACTGTGGTGCATTGCATTCTGGGTAAACTTAGATTCTTTTTTTCAAAATTAAAAAAATGGCCGCCAGAGGAACCACGTCCAACCACTGAGCTCCATGACAACGTCAGCACACCACATATATGATCCATGTCTTCCTGTTTCATGTTGTCGGATGCTGCTGGTCAGCGCAGGTGTGATCGTTACCATGGTAACAGTCAGTCTGCAGGTATACACACAGACCAGAAACCGGCTCCTGGTCTCAGCGTCATGGAGAGGAAGAACTGAGGTTCTCCATGGAAGAACCCACTTGACAGGAACCTGGAGAACCGGAGTTTCAACCAGGAACAAATCAATTAAAATCAGTTTCCAGAATCGTTCAAGCCTCAACTTTCCCTTTAATCAAAGTGTGGTAACCAGGGCATGTTGGCAACAGGCCACGCCCCCTGGAGCCACACCCAGTGTGATAACATCAAGTCCCGCCCTGGAATAGAGAACAGACCCCTCCCCCTGACGGAGCAGAGTGTTTTTCTTCTTCTCTGTCGTGTCTGTGCCACCAGAGTGAGACCAGACGAGTCAATCCCAGCATGCATCTCTCCTCTACAGGCAGCAGCCCCCGCCGCGCACGCATGGAGGATTTACTTTATCACGGGGTCGCGCTCGGCCACGTGTAATCACCTCGTCTGCTTTCACATCCACAGCCATGAGGCTGTAATCTGTCCAGCACCCTGTG
>NW_019522291.1:2251-2808 GCF_002814215.2 Seriola lalandi dorsalis | reverse complement strand
GCCTGCCGCTCTCCCCCGGGGCCCCCAGTGGCCTCCAGACCCCCCCAGGGTCCAGACTCACACCCACAGAGATTCATTTGTCGTAGACTGTAATGTAGTGTGGCTCTTCAGAGAAACCTCCATCTACAGGAAACATCACATCTGGATTCAAACATCTGGAGAAAATGAAACGGATTTACTGAAAACAATAAATATAATAAAGATTTAAAATGCTGTATTACATGTTTATAAACTGAGAACAGTCAGAGGTTCCTCTTGATGATTATTTAGATTTATTTCTACATTTGTTTTTTTCATTTAATTTTACAGATGAAAAATAAACTTTTCAGTCAAAATCTAAACAATTTGTTTAAATACATGTTGATCTTTTATCACATTAAAACATCTGGATCCAGATCAAAGGTTTAAACTTCAGATGAAACTGAAACGACATGAAAAGATTTTCAGACTGAAAATAAACATTTAATTAAAGTGACGCTCAATAATCATTAATTAACTGCTGATAATCAATCAATGGTTACTGTTAGACATGATTCCTCCCTCCTTCTTCTTCTTAC
>NW_019522291.1:0-2231 GCF_002814215.2 Seriola lalandi dorsalis | reverse complement strand
TGTCGTAGACTGTAATGTAGTGTGGCTCTTCAGAGAAACCTCCATCTACAGGAAACATCACATCTGGATTCAGAACATCTGGAGAAAATGAAACGGATTTACTGAAAACAATAAATATAATAAAGATTTAAAATGCTGTATTACATGTTTATAAACTGAGAACAGTCAGAGGTTCCTCTTGATGATTATTTAGATTTATTTATACATTTGTTTTTTTCATTTAATTTTACAGACTGAAAATAAACATTTAATTAAAGTGACGCTCAATAATCATTAATTAACTGCTGATAATCAATCAATGGTTACTGTTAGACATGTTTCCTCCCTCCTTCTTCTTCTTACCCCCCCCCCCCCCCCCCCGGGGCAGAAGTGGAGCGTGTAGTTAAAGCAGGCGGAGGCAGAAACACATTTCATTCCTCCTCCTCGTGGCGTGTTTCCCGTCATTACGGGGGTGTAATGGAGGATCACAGGCGGGAACAGATTGCTCTGCCGCTCTCGTCCAACAGGCCTCATTTTAATGTGCCGCCATGACGCGACTCAGTGCTTTGTTACAGTGGGAGCCGTCTCCCTCCTCCCTGCCGGTGTATCTGTATAGAGAGAGTAGACGCTGCTCTGTTCTGACACCAGACAAATGTTTCATTCAAATGTTGCTTTCGCATATTGTGCAGGAAGTAATGAATTCCTGCGCGGCGGCGGTGGCGGCGGCGGGCCCGGTTCACCGTGTCAAGCCTGAGCGCGCGGCAGGCTCAGCTCCACAGCAGCAAAATTAAATTTAATGTTCCATTCGCGGCGGGAAAGGTGCATAAATCAAAGCTTTTGATTTGCATGGACTGTGGCGAGCGACCTCATCCCGTGCAAAAATAAACCAGGACAGAAGATGATGTCACGGGGAAAACAATGTAATCTCAGACTTCCTAATAAAAACAAGCAACAGGCGGGGCCGTGTCATTCACACCGCTGCTCTCATGTCAAGTATATTATTAAAAACACCGCCCCCCCCTCCTCTTTCATTTAAGGGAAAGTGTAATATCGTTTCCTGGAGAGAAAAATCAAAGTTTCAACATTTAAATAGAAAAACAGGCGGCGGCTCCTGAGACCACGACGAGGACGAAGAACCAGAACCTGCAGGTCCAGACTTTCATTTTAAAACGTGTGAACAGGTTTCATGAGGAGAGGAATCTCTGTGAGCACAGAGTCTGCAGCTCTCATGGTTTCCTGTAGGATTCTGTATCACCTGAGGAACTACAACCACCTCCTCCTGCTCGTATCCCTCCGCCACTCGGACTACTTCCAGGTCACTTCCTGTTTATCCAGAGTCACAGAAAATATTAAACATCCGTGTGAAACTTTGTCATAATTACTGTGAAGTCTTGAGTAATGGATATAAAGTGTTTTGTGAGGTCACTGTGACCTTTGACCTTTAAACCAGCAAAATCTAATCAGTTCATCTTTGAGCCCAGGTGAATGTTTGTGTTCCCTCCAGGTGTCACAGAGGTATCACGTTCAGAAGGCCAGACTGTATCTGAGGTCACCACGGCCTTCACCTGTACACTGTACCGTGTCCCGGTACCTGGACCATATCCACCTGTCGCTAAGCTAACGCTAGCTCAGGTTGTTCAGCTCAATTCAATGTTACATGAACCAGAAACGGAAAGTCTGACCTCAGTCTGTGTCATGTGGTCTCTCAGGTCCTGAGTCAGGTCCAGGTGTGTCGTCACCTGTCCAGGTGCAGCACACAAGTATCTCGCCTGGTCTCCTGTAAATAAACAACAACAACAACAACAACAATGTAAACAACTGTAACATGAAAGAACCCAATGTGTTTAATAGACTAGACGCTCATGTGAACATGTAAACAGGTTGTCACTGTGATCAGAGGCTGAGGACCACCTGACACCTGTCCAGGTCCAGTTTTATCTAATGTGTTATAACAGCTTATACACACACACACACACACACACACACACACACACACATATATATATGTACAACATGATACCAATTCAATGAAAAAGGAGAATCAATAAATAAATGTAATAATTAAAATAATTAATGTAAAATGTATTAAATATTTATTATATTAATATAATTAATATAAAATAATCATTTATTAAAATGTAATACAATGAATGTCAGTGACGTTGTATCTGCTGCTTCTACAACTTCAGCTGTGACTGAGCGTCACTGCTGGAAATAATCATCTGATTATTACTCTACCTTTATTTTGAAAT
>NW_019522290.1:0-689 GCF_002814215.2 Seriola lalandi dorsalis | reverse complement strand
ACAAACACACACCATGAGTGAAGATAACTCAAAGCTCACAATCTGTAAAACCTGTAAGGTCACAAAGGAAGGACCACGGAAACATTCAGGACAGCAAACTTCATCAGACACTTGAAACACCGTCACCCTGCTGATCATGTCCAACTTCAAGAAGTTAGCAAAGGCAAAGAGGATAAACTAACGCCACGGCGATGACCTCACCTGTGCAGGACGGCTACCTGCTGAACTGCCGCATGTGTACACACCGCCAGCGTGACTGCTGTGCCTTTGGATAACGGCCATCAATAATTGTAGAGGGAGAGAGACAGAGAGAGAGAGAGAGAGAGAGAGAGAGAGGGAGAGAGAGGGCGCGCACTTCACCTAGTTATTTAAAAGTTAATAGTCAGTGTTTTATTATGAACACACGATCGACTTGTCAGTTAAAGAAAAGATCAAAAACGTAGTGAAGCTGTTAATTGTGGTTCTTAGAAAGAGTCGGCAGGTCCAACTTAAAAATCAGAGAATGGATTCCACGCATCTTGAGAAAGTGTGTGTTAGCATCTGAGCCACTTCACCTCCAAAACACACACAACTGACTGAGAGCAAGCATGGATGCTGACTTCTTGCAAGACTTTTCAAAATGAGCCACACACACACACACACACACACACACACACACACACACACACACACACACACACACACACACA
>NW_019522289.1:5665-7689 GCF_002814215.2 Seriola lalandi dorsalis | reverse complement strand
AAAAGCAGACGACTCAGCTGACCACAAAGCTCTCATTTCCTCTACTCACGTCAAATTAAAAATAGTGCAGTTGATAGCCAGCAGCTCAAAAACTCACTTTGTTCAGGAGTGGTGAGCGAAGCACCGTCAGCCCACCGACTATTTATGGGATTAAAGAGCTTTTCTGGGACTATTTTCAGACTCATATTCTCAAGTGTATTAAAAATAACATTCCAATACAGCCTCATAATTGTGTTAGTGTTTGAAGTTTAAGGGCTGAGGGACTGTAGATGAAAATGAGCTATAAACTGACTAATAATACACTGTTATATTGGTGCCTTCTACAAATAAATAGACTTGATCAAATTTGACAAAGCTGAAGCAAATCAATGACAGGAAAATGAAGTAAAAATCACAAGTCATTTTATTTATCAGGATTCTGTGGATTAATGCATTCAGACTAAAGGTTCAACAGTCAGTTTTCATAATCACAACGATCAGTGTTTTAGGATAAATACAAACAAGATGATCAGACACGTGAAGTTATTAAGGCAGCTGATAACATTAAGTTGACACATTGACAAAAAGCAGGTTTTACAACTAAGTCTGGAATGTCTGAAGAACCAACAGGAAGTTTAAATCTCATCATAAAGAATAATTCTGCTTTATTACAACTTGGGTTTTGTTTTCATAACTGTGGCTGTCAAAGCTTGATCTGTTCTTACGACACAAACAGTTTCAACACAAGCAAATGTGTTGAATACATCTCTGTCTTTGTAAAACATTATCTTCCCATTTTAAAACCTGCATTGTTTAAGTCCATGTTTCCTGGCTTCTTCTTCACTGCCTTTGTTAGCACATTGTTTATACCTGTAGATCAGTGGACAAGTGCAAAACTATTGGTTGGAATGTGTGTGTATGACGTACACACGCGTCCTTGTGGGAATGCTAACCGCTAACGAGACAAGGACTTACAAATAAAACACAGCTCTCCATCTCCGTCTACAGTCCTGGAGACCACAGTGCTGAAGAACACAGTATTAAGGTACCAACTGATGAAATACTAAATAAGAGTCAAGCAGTAATAAACTAGAATAATCCGTCTCCTTGATTCCAGATGTATCACGTCTCTGAAACCGTACAAAGTGAAGCAGGAAACACAGACAGACACAGATAGCAGGTTGGGATGAGAGTGAAACACCGGAGGACATCTGGATGAGGTGAAACAAAGTCGACTTATTTCATGTGGCATCTTTAAATCAAACATCTTCCTATCTTGCATATCTTCACTGAATGTTCACATCTCATATATATATATTTATATATCTATGTGCATGTTCACCCCAGGTCTGCTGTGTGTTTCAAACATGACGAGTAGCAGCAATCTCAAAAATGAGAATATTCTTTCCCCATTCACATTCATGGGAAGATGTTGTGTGTGTGTTGTGTTTTCTGCACCGAACATGGAGAACCCCTGGACTGATCCTGGACGGTGTTCCTCTGTCAACTACTGCATTACACTGATTCCATGCTGGACTGTAGCTGATAATTAGACAAATTAAACATGTTTCTCTCCGTCTGTGCTGTTGCTGTTAGAGTTAGTTCTCGGACATCTTGCGGATCATGTAGTTGAGGATTCCTCCGTGGTGGAAATACGCCAGCTCCACGTCAGTGTCAAATCTCATTCGCACTTGGAATGTTTTCCCCGTGTCGAGCTGTCGGGGACAGAAAGACATCATCACGTATGACATTTCATTACGAGCGGAATTAAGTCCCTAAACTCCGAGACACTGTCGTTAACCAACCTTCACATCCACAGTCATCCTGGGTGTGAGCTGCTTGGGGATGATGATGGTGTAGCGCTCTGTGCCGGTCAGCCCCAGACTGCCAGCCGTGTCCCCTGAGAGATACTCCAGAGGAATCACTCCCATCCCGACCAGGTTACTGCGGTGGATCCGCTCATAGCTCTCTGCTAGAACCGCCTTAATTCCCTGTCAAAACAAAAACAACAACTTCAATCTTCGCCCGCTCAAACACCTTTGAGG
>NW_019522289.1:0-420 GCF_002814215.2 Seriola lalandi dorsalis | reverse complement strand
CAGACATGAGTGTCATAAAAACGTGTCATGATTTTGATGATTACTGCATTATAAGATAACCCAGCGTTAGTTAGAGTCGGATGCACCCATTCAACAAGTGGGCTACAGTAACACAGTCTGAAATATTTTTATGTTTTGCAGGAACAAACGTTATGGGCTTCTGGATAATGTAACGTTTCTGTAATGTGTGTCTGTGCTTCAATCTACCAAACTCTCACACACACACAGACACACACACACACACACACACACACCTTTTAAAGCTGTAACTCGACAGATCAACTCTGTACATATCTGATCTGCTCAGTTAAATGGAGGGTTAGGGATGGCAGCACCGACCTTTTGACTAGTGGACGGCCTGCTCTACCTCGTGAGCCACAACAGCCCCAAGAGTAAGAGTGTGACCAATCTGCTTTTATA
>NW_019522288.1:10457-13169 GCF_002814215.2 Seriola lalandi dorsalis | reverse complement strand
AAGAGGGGGGGGGGGGGGGGGGGGGTCTTATCTGATGGGATTCAACATCAGTCTAAAAACAGTCTGTGACGCTCTGGTGACGGTCACGTGACCTGATGAAGCAGACACAGGTTTAAATAAAGACTCGTTTAAATGTGACGTCATGTGATGAACCAGCTGTTTCTCATTTCATTAAAGATCTGAACTCTCACTGATACTTTATTTATTTACTCTATTAAATTTATTATTGGATTAAATTCCAACAACGTGAAGAGACATGAATTATTTTTGTCGTCAATTAAAGTTTCAGATTTTAACTCTGGTCTAAAGTTTCTGTTTGGATTCCAAAACTCAACAACTAGTTTTCTTCAGTTACAAAGGAGACTGCGGAGGAGCAGGGACGTCACAGGAAGTTCATTATAACTGAACAACTAATTCATCAACAAATACTTCAGATTTAAAAATGGATTTACAAAAACAGCATAAAACTCTCATGAAATAAACCATTTATAAATACATTTATTAATTCATGAATAACTATTTGAAAAGGCATTTTAAGAAGGAGAAGCTAAATGACTAAGCTAATCGATTAGCTAACAGGAAAAGCACCAGGAATGTGTTCCCAGCTTTAAAATCCCTTTTCAAAGAGTTTTTATAAATTCATGAATTAATAAATGTATTAATAAATGGTTTATTTAATTAGTTTTATGCTGTTTTTATAACTTCTTTTTACAATTCCTGTTTTTAATGCTTATTAAAATATGAAATTAAGGAAATGCTTTATGACTTTATCTGTGACATCACTGCTCCTCCGTACAGCTGATCAGAGCTGGAGATGTACATACATACATCTTTGTTACCTGAAATAAAAACAAGGCTTTAGAACTTAATGACCCCCAAATATTAGATCGGATAAAACTCACCAAACAAAATTTAAACAAACTATATGATAGTCATGAGGAGATGAAGGCAAAGTTCATCAAACAAAAGTACTATGATAATGGACCTAGGGCTAAAAAACTGTTAGCCTGGAGGATCAGGAAGCAACAAGAGGAAAGATCCATCCATAAAACTAAAGACACACAATCTGGAAAGATTTGTTATAAATTTAAAGAAATACAAAAATCCTTTGAAAATTACTATAAAGATCTGTACACACGACCGAAAAGAGCTGATTCTTTGAGTATTACACATTTTCTTAACTCACTGGATCTTCTGTCCATTGGATCAGAACAGAATAAAATAATGACCAATGAAATAACACAAAAAGAGCTGGATAATGTTCTCGAGACTCAAAACAAATAAAATGCCAGGTGAGGACGGATACTCCGCAGAATGGTACAAAGCATTTAGAGAGTTACTATCACCACCATTATTGAAATGCTTTAATTTTACACTTAATGGGGGAGAAACACCAGCTTCCTGGAGACGTGCTATCATTTCTGTAATTCCTAAGGTGGGCAAAGATAAATCTGAGTGCGGTTCATACAGACCGATATCGATTTTAAACTTAGATTATAAATTATATGCCTCAATAATCGCAAAAAGATTAGAAAATATTATTCCGGACATAATAGATGAAGACCAGACAGGTTTCCTTAAAGCTAGACAGACACAAGATAATGTAAGACGGGCTTTACATTTGATGGAGCACATGAGTAAAGATAAAGATAAGTCCATTGTTCTTAGCCTTGATGCCGAAAAGGCATTCGATTCAGTTAGTTGGGAATACCTATACTTAACATTACAAAAATTTGGCTTTGATATTAAAGTTATCTCATACCTAAAAAACTTATATCATTCTCCCTCAGCCAGAATGAAAATAAACGGTAGTTTGACCCTGTGCCGCTTGAAAGAGGCTGTGGGCAGGGATGTCCCTTAAGTCCGGCCTTGTTTGCTTTATTTATCGAACCTTTGGCTCAGGCTGTTAGAGACCAGGACATAAAAGGAATTCGGCTTAAAGATACTGAGTATAAGACCTGCCTTTACGCAGATGACATATTAATCACTCTCTCACAACCAGATCTGAGTTTACCAAAATTAATGTCTTCCCTGAAAACATTTGGTTACTACTCGGGGTATAAGTTAAACATTCATAAAACACAAGTTATTTCATTTAATTATATTCCCCCACCTCAAATAAATAACCTGTGCAATTTTAAATGGGAGAATAATATTATTAAATATTTAGGAATAAAAATCCCAAAGGATTTATCTACCATCTATGCAACTAATTATCTTCCAATTACGAAGGAGATAAAGGCAGATTTAAACAAATGGACTTTATTACCACTGGACCTGCATAACCCAATAGATATAGTTAAAATGAACATCTTACCACGATTGCTTTTTCTTTTTCTGTCAACACCAATAGAAATACCTGAAAAACAATTAATAGAGTGGAAGAGAATGCTATCTGGGTTCATATGGAGAGGCCTTAAACCAAGGATCAGATATAAAACATTGTCTAAAGAAAAAGGAGGATTGGCCCTGCCCAACATAGAGAACTACTACAAATCTATATCTAATCAATATCTGTGCGACCCATGTTACAATGCCAAATGGAAAAATCTAGAATTAAGTCAACTGGACATTCCCCTCCAGAGCGGTTGGACAAAAACACCCCTAAACATTTGGTTTAGCGAATGCCGTAAAAACAAACTGGAAAACCAGATTAAAATATTACGATGGGTAGCACATGACAAAGATTTTAAACCTGCCCAGATGGATGGA
>NW_019522288.1:1899-9408 GCF_002814215.2 Seriola lalandi dorsalis | reverse complement strand
ATATGCGTAGGTATATTTTTCCCTCTGTGCCTTTTTCTGTCTTGTTCCCTTTCTTGTTCTTTCTTTCTTTCTCTCTAAGTGTTCTGAAAAATGACTTCATAAAAATAAAGCTTTACAAAACCAGAACCACCTCCTGCTCTGAGCAGTTCCAGGTCACATCTGTTTATCCAGCCACACTAAAAAGTGTTTTCCGACGTCACAATGACCTTTGACCTTTGACCCACAAAATGTAATCAGTTCGTCCTTGAGTCGAAGTGTTACTGAGACATTGTGTATAGTAATGTATATGGGAATAAACAGCAGGTGTGAAACTACTGAGATGGTTTTTATATCTTCTGATGGATCAACTTCAAATAAAACACAGAAGAAGAAACATGGAGCTTTAGATTAAATATAGATGTGGTCAGTGTCGGCGGCTCGGTGTGGGACTGTGTCTCAGTACCTCTGATGAAGTGAAGCTCTGATCACCTGATCCAGACTGAAGCTGAAACACAAGGTGAATGAAGGTGGACACGGTGTCAAGGGAGAACAAGGTTTACGTTTATTTAAAGGCCGATTCGTCCGGTTCTCGACGTCTACAGAGACAAACACAAAACGCCTCCGAGTCACAGCTCAGACCTGAACCAGCGTCGCCACCAGAACCTCAGACCCGCCGCTCCGACACCTCCCACACATCAGAGTGGAATCGCCAGATCCGACGCCATTTAGTTCTTACTCAAAAAAAAAAAAAAGAAAAGAAAAAAAAAGAAAGAAAAACCCAAAGGCAACCAGAACCAGTCCAGCTCAGACGCTCTCCTCCACGCTTCTGGCCAATTCGTCCTCACATTCAATAATATTTTATCTTTATTATTTTTCAAATACATTTTGTAAATGCAACATGAAAAGCACAATCACACGGAAAATAGACACGTCTCTATGAAGTCTGCTTTAATAAAACGCCCTGGTGGGAAAATAAAAACAGGCTCCTTTCTTTTTTTAATCCCTCAGAACTTCAGATAGAAAACCGGACAGGAAGTAACTTACAGTGCTGCAGTCTAAAGCGCCTCGTCCCGCTAAAGCCTGAAGCCTCAGAGCCTGGCGATTGGTCAGCTGTCACTCGCTGCTCTCTGATTGGCTCTACACCTACCGGGACTGACGGCGTGTAAACGCTCACAGCTCGTCTCAACCGCAGGAACCGGAGCCGAGGAACCTCGTCAGGAACTTTTCATTTAGTTCTGGACTTAAAATCATTTTAAAAAGTCCTGATGGAGCAGGAAGGAAGTCTCAGGGAGGACTGAAGACTTCAAAATAAGACCAGCACTCCGTCTCCTGTCAGACAAAACTCAGGGCTGAGAGTTAACGGATTCATCAATTAGTCCATCAGCAGATAGATGGAAGGATTTTTATTTACTTCGCTCAGTCCCTCTGGAAAATATTTTAATTGTTTTTGTTTCTGTAAAACAATAATCTGCTGGGACTCGTCAGTAAACCTTTATTTTCTTACTGTCACCCTCTGACATCTTATACAAACCGGTTGGAGCAGCTTGTTGTTAACTTATTGATCATTAAAAAATCATATTATCTTCCCCACAGTATTTTCTAATATTCTAAACATTACACGTTGAAAACAACCAGATCAACTGACAATAAAACAATAACAACACTGGCTCTGTTGTTGTTCGTGTGAGAACTCTGATCTCATCTTTTACATCATTGTCATCTAATTGAATCTTACATTTTTAATTGTATTATTTCTGATTCATATAATCCCTGTTTTTATTGCTGAGTTCACCAGGTTCTTGTTGTTCCACACATTCATTAACAAACCGTTAACCTTGTGTAAAGCTACATCACAAATTAACTGAACTTAACTAACGGCTTCGTTTTCACGCTTCATCAGAGGCGGGAAACTGTAAATCTCTGCACCACAGGAGGATTTCACTTCCTGAGTTCTGGTTCCTGCGGCTCCGGAGTTCCTGCGCTTCAGTCAGAGGAGAAATAAAAGCCTCCAGGCAACGTCCATGAAAACATCAGCTGTACAGGGCGGAGCTGCAGGCGAGTAGTGGTTACTGAAGAGAAGATAGTGGAAACATTCTACCTGTACAACCCACCTGTCTGCCTGTCTGTCTGCCTGTCTGTCTGCCTGGTGCTAACCTCTACAGCAGTCAGCAGTGAGGGACAGTGATCAGGCACAGAAGAGCCGACAGCTGCTTCAAACTAGTAAAAAGGCAGAACATGAACAAAAAGAAACAGTAAATGCAGGTTAAGTAAGCGAGCAGGGGTTTTACACCTTTTGTTTTTTTTTTTCTTCGTTAAGTAAAGAAGTAACAGGAAGAAGAGGCCGGAGAGGAAGAGAACCCCGAAAATATTCAAGCAGGAAGCTAATAGACATACCTGTGTTCACCTCAGAGGGCGTGAAGCTAAAACTGCTACGAACAAATCACAAAATACAGGTTTTTTTTTTGTTAATATCTGCGTCTCTGAAGCTAACGATAATACTATCCCTAAGACTGACGGGGTTTGTGTTCTTAGCCCCCCCCCCCTTCTACTTCCTCCTTTCCTGTGACGTTTACTGGCATCGCGACGCCGTCCCGTCGTCGGGCCTCGCGGCTCTTCCCTCAAAAGAAAAGGTGGGACGTGGAGCGAGCGTCGGTCCAGGTGAGGTCACACCTGAGTCACTCCTGATTCTCACAACACGGCTAAGAGACAAGGCCCGTTTAAAGTCCAACTATGGCAATATATATTTATTTATATATTTATATAGCTGTAACCCAAACCGTCCGTCCTTCCTTCATTCAACCAATCAGCTACAGAGAGCCTTCCTCCTCCTCCTCCTCCTCCTCCTCCACAGTTATGAAAATGAACGGAGAGATCAGAAAGTCCAGTCTGTTGTTTTGTCCCCAGTGCTTCACCTGACCCCCCCCTGAACCCGACCACCACACCGTCCTCGCTCTCTCGCTACACCCCCGCTTCAGTCTGCGGCGGCGGCGGAGACGCTAAAAACAGGCGCTCCGACAGGACCGAGCAGACGTCCGCGAGGTCGCTGCTTTTTTTATTTTTATTTTTTTGTTTCAAAGAAAGAAGAAGTTCTTCCAGATCGGATGAGAGAGGAGTTCGTGGAGATGTGGCGTCTGTCCAAAAACCAGGGGGGCAGTTGTGGTGAGGGGGGGGGGTTGTGTTCCTCAATGTTCAGATGTCCGCGGGTTGAAGGAAACCCGGCGGTGGCGTGGCGCGTGGCACCGTGGTTGAAGAGATCCCGCGCCCTCCGACCCAGGAGGGGAGTCACCGCTCCTCGACAGCCGAGGGGGGTGGGGGGTGGTGTTTCAGCCTCGTCGGGGGGTCGTGTCACCTCCCCAGCCTCCACCGTTTCTCGCCGGTTTAATTTTCCATTTTAGTTGGAGCTCGTCTTCGTCAAACTTCAGTTTTTTTTTCCTCCCGTTTCTCCTGGTGGTGGTCGTTTTGACGTCCGGACACAAAGCGCCGCATCGGCTGGCGTTCAGTGAGGCGGGTTCATGGCGCCGTGACCTCGCTGCTGCTTCTGCTTCTGCTGCAGGAGGAGCTGCTCCAGCGCCGACGGGCCCGGCTGCATCATGGAGCTCGACCAGATGGACTGCAGAGGAGAGAAATCTTTAACATGTATCTACACGCTACTTCGCTAACGTTAGCATCAAGAGCCGTTTACTGCAAGAAACTTGAGTTCACTTACGAACGTCATTCCTCTACTCGCCAAGAGCTGCTCCAGAGGTGGAAAGCAGCTGCCTCTATTTCTATCACATCTCTTCTTCTACTGAAGTTAGCATGCTAACTAGCTAGCAGACCATCACCCCCGCAGGAACTGACGCACGGAGCCTTTAACCTTCATTTGTAACTGAGCTGAAACTAAACGTCAACACATCAACGTTATTCACTAACTATCTGAGAAGCTTCAGTGGACGGAGCAGATGATCAAATAAAACAAACTTTTCATTTTCAGTCAAGTTACTTTTTCATTTTTCAAACATTTTTGGACCAAAAAAATCTCTATTAAAAATAATCATATTAAATCAATAATAACAATAATTGCCAGTTGCAGCCCTAATTAATAATTTCATTAACTCTTTCTAACTTTGTAGTTGAGTTTATCAGAATGAGAAGAAGTGAGGTTACGTTACAGTTGCTCCCTTTAAAGTGGAAATGTAACAAAGTAAAATTATAAAGATAAAAAGATGAAAAATGTCCTCATACTAACATACAGAAATAACAAATAGAAATAAGTAAATGTGCCACTACTAAAGGTGACAGTTAAATATAAATATATATGGTGTTTAAAGTTTGAAAAGGTTTAAACTCTGGTTCTGACTGAGTCCAGTTTATTAGGTACAGCTGGCTGATAAACAGCAGACAGCTCACTGAGGCCGACATGAAAGATAAACAGTTTAATTTAATTAAGTCACAGTGTCAGAACTGACTGACACTGAAGCTCGGCTGTAGACACAGTCTGCAGGATGTGTTCGGACCTTGAGGCTGTCGAGCAGCACAGTGGACGACGACTCCTCCATCGGAGACTCCTGATTGGTCCAGGAGCTGCCGGTCGGTCCGGTCTGGTGCCAGCTGGTGTCTGAAGCTGCAGAGGAGGCTGCAGCCGGCAGGTAGTCCAGACCGAACCCGCTCACCGCCCCTAAACAACAACAACAACAACAACAACAACAGGTCAGTCGCCTGTCTCGCCCTCTGGACCCTCTGGACCCTGTCTCGCCCTCTGGACCCTCTGGACCCTCTGGACCCTGTCCCGCCCTCTGGACCCTCTGGACCCTGTCCCGCCCTCTGGACCCTCTGGACCCTGTCTCGCCCTCTGGACCCTCTGGACCCTGTCTCGCCCTCTGGACCCTCTGGACCCTGTCCCGCCCTCTGGACCCTCTGGACCCTGTCCCGCCCTCTGGACCCTGTCTCGTCCTCTGGACCCTCTGGACCCTCCCTGACCCTCTGGACCCTGTCCCAGCCTCACCAGTCTTGTCGGCCTTCCAGCGGTCCACCACCCTGCGGTCCCGGCTGTCCGGAGTGCCGATGGGCCCGAAGTTAGAGAAGGGCATGGCTCCGTGGTTGTGTGTTGGGGGGGAGGAGGGCAGGCTGCTGGGGTTGGAGGAGTGAGGGGATTGGCTGGCCGGGGTGGAGTGGTCTGCCAATCAGAGCACGGCTTCCATCAGAGACAGGTTACAGAGAGTACGGTGAGGAGACTTACTCTATGTCCTTACAGGTGAGACGTACCTGAGCTGGCGGGGAGCGAGGGGGACCAGGGCGTCCCTTCAAAGAGGGAGTAGAGGGACGGCTCCTGGTGCACCATGGGAGCGTCGGGCTTGGAGCTGGGCGGCAGGTTCTTGCCGTAGGCCTGACTGAAGATGCTGTTCTGGTTGTACTCCTGAACACATGACGACAAACACAGACGTTACAGCTCTGATCGATCAGGAGCCGATTGATCCGATCGGTTCAGGGTTACTGATCACAGACTGAAGACACATTACAACTGTAACCTCAGGTCCTGGATACATGACTTAATATTGATTAACATAAACAGCTGTGTTAATGAGGATCTGATGAATATTCTGAGTCAGTTAAATAAATCAGGAACTAAGTGTTCACCTGATCCAGACTGTAAATAAACGTCTGTTCTGCCCCCTGCTGGAGAAACAACAGCTGCACACATTTGGACCATTGTATTTTTAATCTGTCTTTCAGTCCAGAGTCAGGATCAAACTCCACAACAAACACCAGATCCTACATTTCCCACAATGCAATTTCACACCGTCTCCACTGTTTTGGATTCACATGTTTTCCTACTATCGCACGCGGCTGCAGCGTTGAGCCGTCCACACACTTTTGGCCGTGTAGTGTGTGACTGTTTGGTCTGACCTGCATGGGGAAGCCGGGCATGGGCAGCAGAGAAGATGATTGGCTGACGACCTCGGGGCCGCTCTCCATCCTGGTCTGATTTGGCAGCTGCAGAGACGGAGGACAGACGGGATGAGGACGGACAAACTAATGCAACTCGTTTGAAATGTTTTTGAGACATTAAATATTAAAGTTTTAAAAACAGATCAGAGCCTCAGTGTTTCTCTGGCGTGCTGCTGAGAGGACCGTCAGAGAAACACTGACTGTCTGAGGCGTCAGGGTCAAAGTCTTTGATCATTTCCTCTGTTTTGTTCTTGTGTTGTAAAGAAACAGAATCTGTGTTCAGAGACTCTGAATAAAGCCACAGCCTGAAGTTAAATCCTGACTGTGTCTCAGAACCTGAAGCTGCTCGACCTCGGCTCAGAGGAGATACTTGTCTGTAGGGACGCCGCCGACACCATCATCTAAGACGGCGTACGTTCTATCAGTCTCACACGGCCGACATGTTTTGATTTGGCAGCCTGTCGGAGGGAGGCGGGGCTACACTACACAGCGCTTCTATCAGAGTGTTTGAAGGTGATCGGTGACTAGAAGCATTAACTCACATCTACTGATCACGTATCTTTAATGAAAATTGGCCGATCAATCGGGGTGTCCCTTCTCGTTGGACTTTCAGACTCATGTTGGGACGAGCTGTTTTTCTACATTTGAGATCTCGGGTTGTTTTCTGGTCTGTGACATCAGGTCACATGATCATACATCACAACTAACGTCAGCAGGTGAACGAGACTAAAGTGGAGATGGAAACTGATGAGCAGAGTGTGGCTTTAGGACAGGACTGGATGCAGGGGGGTGGATTAGGAAGACAGGGCTACATACAAATATGTTTGGTCCAGGAGCAGTGCTAAGAGGGCCGGCCAAGGCCTGGAAGAAATCAGGAGGCTTAGTAAAGATGAGCTCCTCCTCTTCCTCAAAATCTGCTAGAGTTTTTAACAGGTCAGGAGGTAGAAGAGGCGAGCTCTTGTTGTCCTAATGAGAGAGGAAGCCAGAAGAAGAAGAAGAAGAAGAAGAAGAAGAAGAAGGAGGAGGACAGGAGAAAGGGGGGGGTAAAAAAAGAAGAGAAAAAGAAAGCAAGCCGGTAAGAGAGGTGAAGAAGGAAAGTTGTGCTGAAAGCTACAAAGCAGCTGGAAACAGATCAGAGCAGGTTCAACATCACACACGACGCTCAGCTCGACATTCAACATCATCTCATGGAGAAAAGTTCAGACACACATCAGCTGCTTGATTTCACTCCTGCACTGATCAATAACATCCTCCGTCTCACCACTCAAACACTTTCTCTCTCTCCGCCCTGCATCTGTAAACCGCCCCCCGGGAGTCACAAGGTCACCCACGTGTTTCTGTTCCCTGACGACACATTAATATTATCTGAGAAGTTTTTGGTTCTTTATCTCCAAAGTCGAACTCTTTTATCAGGTTCTACTTCTGAGCAAATCAGCAGTTAGAATACAAACAAGACGACCAATCAGCTTCATGGCGCTGCACTGAAAACAACACAGACATAAGAATAAGAGGTGCCAGTGCAGATGTTTTAAATCTTACTGAGGAGTTTATCTTTATTGTTAGCACGCTAGCCAGCTAATGCCTTACAGGTAATTAAATATT
>NW_019522288.1:442-1479 GCF_002814215.2 Seriola lalandi dorsalis | reverse complement strand
CTGCTGTAATCCAGACCAGGACCAGTCCAGGTCCAGGTCCAGGTCCAGGTCCAGACCAAGAACCCTGGTTTATATTTCTGCTTTAAACTGTCACTCTTCTCTAATCTGTAAGAAGCTCCAGCTCCACAATGTTATAATTCAGTTTCTGTCCAGACCAGAAGAGTTAAAACATCAAACTTTAAGAACTAGAACCTCTGACTGGACCTGTCACTTTTACTGCTGCAGGAAACTGTCCAATCAGAAAAGAGACAACTCAGGAAAAAAACTAAGCAGGAAGAGATGCAAGCAGCACAGAGACAGAAAGCAGCAGGACAGGACCAGCTCCTCCCCCCTCACGGTCCCCCAGAGAGCCGCTCACCTCAAACGGGGGCCCCCGGGGCCCGGCAGAGGCGTCCTGCTCCGAGCAGATCCCACCCGGCGGGGGCCTCTTCATCCTGTCCGCCATCACGGCCAGACCGTCGCCCATCCTGTAGGACGGCTCCCAGTAGAAGTCCTGCATCTTGACGTCGGGGTACTTGATCTTCTTGTCCATGCTGAGCTGTGAGGGCGGCTGCAGCTGGTGCTCGTACAGTTTGAGAGGATCCTGAGGCGCCATGTAGAAGGCCGGCTGCTGCTGCGGCTGCTGCTGCTGCTTCATTGACATCTGCATGGGATTCATCTTCTGCAGGGCCGCCTGGGCCTGGTTCCACATCTGAGCCGGCTGGTCCTGGACCTGCATATACTGCTGAGACACAACCAGAGTAAAGCATCAGTCTCTGCTGCAGAAATCTGTCATCACTAGAGGGCAGAGGTCAACGTTTACATTTACAACACAGACCTCAGAGACACGACGGGGCAGAAATATAATCCACATGTTCCACTAAAGAGCAGGTGGTTGTTGTTGTTGTAAGATTTCACCTGACCCTGCAGACGCAGGTATTTATCAGCTCCAATCTAAACTCACGTGAACACCCAGGTGAACTGGTTCATTTTAGCCTGTTTTCCTGCTGTAACGTCTTTCAGAGACACATACACTGTAGACACACCTGTCTCCTGTC
>NW_019522288.1:0-422 GCF_002814215.2 Seriola lalandi dorsalis | reverse complement strand
AAACAAAAGCTAATCCTGCCGTTACACTGCCCTGCTGTCTAACCTAAAGCAAACTCAAGCTGAAGGTTCATGTCTGTTCACACCTGCAATGCTTCACTGGAATAAGAGAAACAGATTCCTCATAAAACAAGATGTGACAGAACGCATCACTTTAACTCTCTCAGACTGTAAGGTCATGTTGTAAAGCGAATCATGACTCAGCTGTTTGACAATCATCATGTTTCTAAGTTCTCAGGACTACAAGGTTCCACCTACAGAACAACCCGTCTGACCTGTAGAACACGTTGAGGTCGCCGAGGTCGAACCTTATAGTTCCAAGGGTCGAGATATGGAACGTGTGACATGAACACCAGACCGTCACTTCTCCTTCAACAAACTTCTTCACCTCTGTGAACACGTCTGTCTTTTCTGGCTGCAGACAC
>NW_019522287.1:0-1523 GCF_002814215.2 Seriola lalandi dorsalis | reverse complement strand
TATAAATCAATCAATCAATCCTCCTTCATGAAGCTTCTGATGATCAGTTTGAGTTGAAGCTGATCAGACGTGTTGATTGATCCGTGTGATGATTGTAGAGGAAGGAAGAATGAAACTGAGGTTCGACCAGTTACTGAATCCGAGGGTTCGCTCACTTTCTCCACCTGCACTGTGAGTGTTTAATGAAGCGTGTTTAATAAAGACACTAAAGATTATATTTCTTCTCCACATCGTGTTTGATCACATTAATGAGCCCTTCACTGACTCAGATACTCCAGGTTAATGAGACTCTCCTCCGTCACCAGCGTTATTAAGACTTACAGATGAATCTGGTGAACACATGAATGTTTGTACAGAAATAAACAATAAAGACAAAGTAACTTTTATTTTCTGACTGATAAAAGAATAAAAAAGAGGAACATCAGTGTCTTCAGTCGTCTCCAGCTCCGTCTCTAATGTCTCTAATGTCTCTAATGTCTCTAATGTCTCTAATGTCTTTAACGTCTTCATGTCTCTAACGTCTTCAGGTCTCTAACGTCTGTAACGTCTTGATGTCTCTAACGTCTTCAGGTCTCTAACGTCTGTAACGTCTTCATGTCTCTAACGTCTTCATGTCTCTAATGTCTCTAATGTCTTCATGTCTTTAATGTCTTCATGTCTCTAACGTCTTCATGTCTCTAATGTCTCTAATGTCTTCATGTCTTTAATGTCTTCATGTCTCTAACGTCTTCATGTCTCTAATGTCTCTAATGTCTTCATGTCTTTAATGTCTTCATGTCTCTAACGTCTTCATGTCTCTAATGTCTCTAATGTCTTCATGTCTTTAATGTCTTCATGTCTCTAACGTCTTCATGTCTCTAATGTCTCTAATGTCTCTAATGTCTCTAATGTCTTTAACGTCTTCATGTCTCTAATGTCTTTAACGTCTTCATGTCTCTAACGTCTTCAGGTCTCTAACGTCTTCATGTCTCTAACGTCTTCATGTCTCTAACGTCTTCAGGTCTGTAACATCTTCAGGTCTCTAACATCTTCATGTCTCTAACGTCTTCATGTCTCGAACGTCTTCATGTCTCTAACGTCTTCATGTCTCTAACGTCTCTAACATCTTCATGTCTCTAACGTCTTCATGTCTCTAACGTCTTCATGTCTCTAACGTCTTCATGTCTCTAACATCTTCATGTCTCTAACGTCTTCATGTCTCTAATGTGTCTAATGTCTCTAACGTCTTCATGTCTCTAACGTCTTCATGTCTCTAATGTGTCTAATGTCTCTAACGTCTTCATGTCTCTAACGTCTTCATGTCTCTAACGTCTTCATGTCTCGACTGTGAGACTCTGTAAATAGAAACTCTTTAAAAGGTTCTGATCAGCAGCAGTTGTTGTCTCCGGAGAACCAGAGTTTTACCATCATCTTGACCATGTAAGGGGAACTGAGCGAGGCTGGGGGGGGGGTGATGATAGTCAGGATGAAGGGGGGGTCCCTGAAGACCCCCCCTTCATCCTGACTATCATCACCCCCCCCCC
>NW_019522286.1:0-928 GCF_002814215.2 Seriola lalandi dorsalis | reverse complement strand
TGCCTTACTATACTATGATGTTTTCGTGACTTTTTTTGCCTTACTATACTATGACTTTTTTTGCCTTACTATAATATGATGTTTTTGTGACATTTTTTGCCTTACTACAATATGATTTTTTATGACTTTTTTTGCCTTACTATACTATGACGTTTTTATGACATTTTATGCCTTACTATACTATGATGTTTTTGTGACATTTTTTGCCTTACTATACTATGATGTTTTTGTGACATTTTGTGCCTTACTATACTATGACTTTTTTTGCCTTACTATACTATGACCTTTTTTGCCTTACTATACTATGATGTTTTTGTGACATTTTTTGCCTTACTATACTATGACGTTTTTGTGACATTTTCTGCCTTACTATACTATGACTTTTTTTGCCTTATTATACTATGACTTTTTTTGCCTTACTATACTATGACGTTTTTATGACATTTTCTGCCTTACTATACTATGACTTTTTTTGCCTTATTATACTATGACTTTTTTTGCCTTACTATACTATGACGTTTTTATGACATTTTCTGCCTTACTATACTATGATGTTTTCGTGACTTTTTTTGCCTTACTATACTATGACCTTTTTTGCCTTACTATACTATGATGTTTTTGTGACATTTTTTGCCTTACTATACTATGACGTTTTTATGACATTTTATGCCTTACTACACTATGACGTTTTTATGACATTTTATGCCTTACTATACTATGATGTTTTTGTGACATTTTCTGCCTTACTATACTATGATGTTTTTGTGACATTTTCTGCCTTACTATACTATGACTTTTTTTGCCTTATTATACTATGACGTTTTTATGACATTTTGTGCCTTACTACAATATGATTTTTTTATGACTTTTTTTGCCTTACTGTACTATGATTTTTTTTGCCTTACTATACTATGACGTTTTTATGACT
>NW_019522285.1:6393-7521 GCF_002814215.2 Seriola lalandi dorsalis | reverse complement strand
AGAGAACAGACTGTTAAAGAACAGACTATTAGAGAACAGACTGTTAGAGAACCGACTATTAGAGAACCGACTGTCAGAGAACAGACTGTTAAAGAACAGACTATTAGAGAACAGACTGTTAGAGAACCGACTATTAGAGAACCGACTGTCAGAGAACAGACTGTTAAAGAACAGACTATTAGAGAACAGACTGTTAGAGAACCGACTATTAGAGAACCGACTGTCAGAGAACAGACTGTTAAAGAACAGACTATTCGAGAACAGACTGTTAGAGAACCGACTGTTGGAGAACAGACTGTTAGAGAACAGACTGTTAGAAAAAATACTGTTAGAGAAAACAGGCTATTAGAGAGAACCGACTGTTAGAAAGAACCGACTTTTAGAGAACAGACTGTTAGAGAACTGACTGTTAGAAAGAACAGACTGTTAGAAAACATACTGTTAGAGAGAACCGACTGTTAGAGAACCGACTGTTAGAGAGAGCCAGTTATTAGAGAGGATCAGTTGTTAGAGAGAACCGACTTTTGGAGAACAGACTGTTAGAGAAAACAGGCTATTAGAGAGAACTGACTGTTAGATAACAGACTGTTAGAAAACAGACTGTTAGAGAGAACCCACTGTTAGAGAGAACCGACTTTTAGAGAAAAGACTGTTAGAAAACATACTGTTAGAGAAAACATACTGTTAGAAAAAACAGGCTGTTAGAGAGAACCCACTGTTAGAGAGAACAGACTGTTAGAAAGAACCGACTTTAAGAGAACAGACTGTTAGAGAGAACCAGCAGTTAGAGAGAGGCAGTTATTAGAGAGGATCAGTTGTAGAAACGATTGTTAAACAGAACGGACTGTTAGAAAAGAGACTGTTAGAGGGAACCAACTGTTAGAGAGAACAGACTGTTAGAGAGAACCCACTGTTAGAGAGAACAGACTGTTAGAAAGAACTGACTTTTAGAGAACTGACTGTTAGAGAGAACCAACTTTTAGAGAACAGACTGTTAGAGAAAACAGGCTGTTAGAGAGAACAGACGGTTAGAAAGAACCGACTTTTAGAGAACTGACTGTTAGAGAGAACCAGCAGTTAGAGAGAGGCAGTTATTAGAGAGGATCAGTTGTAGAACCGATTGTTAGA
>NW_019522285.1:0-619 GCF_002814215.2 Seriola lalandi dorsalis | reverse complement strand
TGTGTGTGTGTGTGTGTGTGTGTGTGTGTGTGTGTGTGTGTGTGTGTGTGTGTGTGTTACTGTGTGTCCTTGTCTCATCGGGTTCCCGAGGTCACAGGTCACAATGATGGTCTGATTCTCCTTCCTTTGAACACACACCAGTCTGTCCACACCCTGCACACACACAATATTAACTGAAGGTAGTGTGTGTGTGTGTGTGTGTGTGTGTGTGTGTGTGTGTGTGTGTGTGTGTGTGTGTGTGTGTGTGTGTTCACCTGGCTGCTCTGGAAGTGTGTGTGTTCCGGGACTCGGACCACCAGCTCGGTCTCATATGCTCCCTCACCGTCATTTTCTGCCGACACTGAAATCACCACCAACTGATCCCCACCAACCAACACACTGTCTGACACCCTAACACACACACCACACAGTAAATCAGTAGATTCCAGGGGAATCAGTGAAGAAACTAAAAACAACAGAAACTACAGAACTCTTTCTCTGTGTGTGTGTGTTGCTCACGGCTCAGCCCTCAGCTTCAGGTCAGGAACACAAATGTTGTCATCTCCACAGTCCAGAATGATCCTGGTCTACACACACACACACACACACACACACACACACACACACACACACACACACA
>NW_019522284.1:0-641 GCF_002814215.2 Seriola lalandi dorsalis | reverse complement strand
CATTTAACCTTCCAAATGTGTTAGAAAGGGTTTACACGTTTAGGGTTTGTGGGTCAAATTTGAACCGTGTTTGAATTCATTAACAAGCAATGAAAATAACACTGATTATCACCCAGTACATTTACCGTTTACCTGACATGGAACAAATTAGTTTAAAATAGGCACAATTGACTTAGTTTATTGCTTATCTTAGATAGATAGATAGATAGATAGATAGATAGATAGATAGATAGATAGATAGATAGATAGATAGATAGATAGATAGATAGATAAACAACAATTATTCCAGTTCATGAGCCACATCCTTTGGCTGAGGTGTTGTATAGCCTGGTGGCAATGGGAACAAAGGATCTCCTGAACCTCTCTGTTCTGCAGCGCAGCAGAGGTATTATTCTATATTACATTATTATTTAATATTAACATTATATTATATCATTTTATTGGTACCACTTTACAATCAGTCTACCCTTATAAATGATTTATGAATAGTTTATAACTAGTTTATTAATTAGCTTGTTAACACTTTATAAATCATTTATAATCAAAATGTATTGATCCTAACACAGTAAGAAATGACACAGTCTAGTCGTATCGCTGTCATTCAGTGTGTGAAGGATGCGGCCCCTGAGTTGGGACACAGA
>NW_019522283.1:2459-3081 GCF_002814215.2 Seriola lalandi dorsalis | reverse complement strand
AAAAAAAACACAAAGAGCGAAATAGTCACAAGAAAACTCTGGAGAGTTGGCCGGTGTCCGCACCACTGAGGTGAACGGAACCATGTAAGCCGAGAGTGGAGATCTGAACCAGCTTCTTGTACTGCAGCAGCTTGATTCGTTGACCAGGAACAGGTGAGCAGATTGTGGAGGGGAATGGAGAGACTGAAGCCACGCCTCTGCAGCAGACACAGACACACGGGAGAGAGAGAGAGAGAGAGAGAGAGAGAGAGAGAGAGGGAGCCACACAACAGCAGATGAGGAGGCCTGCCAGACCATGACATCAGACCATGACATCAGACCATGACATCAGACACTGACATCAGACGCAGCTGGATTTTAAATCTCCCATATTTGACACTCTTCCTGTGTTTTATGTGTTTATTTATTATTATTGATTTATTTCCCTCTCTGTGTTTGCAGTGTTTTGACTTTGGTTGAGGTTGTTTATTACAGAAACTGCTGTCACTAATTACTATTTCAAATTAAAAGCTTTATTTGAAGTGTTGTAGTTTTACATCTCCTCTCTCAGGCTTCTCTCTTGAGCTCTAGTAACAACAGGTCGGTGAGCCAATCAGAAGAGAGGAGGCTCTGAGCCTCTCTT
>NW_019522283.1:0-1242 GCF_002814215.2 Seriola lalandi dorsalis | reverse complement strand
GGGGGGCTAAAATCTTGCCCAGGGCACCAAATTGTTCAGGGCCGGCACTGCTGATAGTTAATCTGAGAATTTGAAGCTGGGGAAAGACATGTTTTGTATGACAGTTTAACAACAACAGCACTGCCCCTGTGGATTTCATACCACCACGTTTCAGAATACTGTTTTCAGGTTCCCTTTTGGAGTTGAGTTTAAAGCTGAAATGTTCTTTTACTTTTCGTTTTGAAACAAAATCCTCATCATTGTCTTGTTGGTCAGCTCTCCTCCCGTCACGTGACGGAGTGATGTGATTCTGCTGCTGGAGACACTTTCGGGTTAGAACTGTAGCTCTGACTAAATATTGATTAACTAGTATTTTACAATTTAGAGTTTTTTATTTGATGATCGTGGGCAGTACACAGTGATATGTGACAACCACATGGGTTTCATGTCTATTAAAAACATGAACATCACTGAACACTGATACCGCGTCAGGCCTACCATGCACCTGCAGCAGGTGGGGACCTGCAGACAAACACAACATAATTAGAAATGTCCTCAGTCTGCATTTACAACAAGACAATCGAACAGTTGTCCAGGTCCTATAGACGCACTGTAGTATGTGGTCTGAGTGACCACATCTCAAATGTGTCCTCATCTTGGGTGTGTTCACACCTGAAGTCAGACCTGTCCACTTGTGATCAGATCAGCTGAGACAGATGTTACTACCAGGTGTGAACAGAGCCTATGAGGAGGCCTATAACCATCAAACATGGCAGGAGCAATAGGATTATAGTTATTATTAGTCGTTGCTAAACAACAGTAGCTGTGTCATCATCTCTTGTCTTTCCTGTGTAAATGTCCTGTATGATAGAAGGAAATGATCACAGAGACCCGCTGGATGTTTTCTTATGATGTAAAGTGAACTGTAAGGTTGCTTTGCCCAATTTCCAGCCTGCTTATTATTAGTTGCTCTTTCCGTTTCGCTCCCCTGCTTCTTCTCTTTTATTATGATTGGGGGTTTTTTGGGGGCATTTTTGTGCTTTTATTCAGTAGTGACAGTAAAGACAGACAGGAAATGTCGGGAAAGAGAATAGAGCAGGAGGTAAACCAGGGACTCATCGCTAGGGGCATTTACACCCACACGGCATGCGCCCTAACCACTCGGCAGTTGGACGCCCCATTCTCCTACTTCTTAACCTAGGTACTGTGTGTTTTGAAGTGAGTGTAAATGTCTCCCCTTCCCCTCTGATCTGTAGAAATCAA
>NW_019522282.1:0-755 GCF_002814215.2 Seriola lalandi dorsalis | reverse complement strand
TTTTCTATATCGCCTCTCTGCCCACAGATATATATATTTGAAAACAACATCTACTACCAAACAGATGTTCAGAGCAGCTCGTGGAGACTCACGTCCTCTGGACAGGACGGGATCGTCTTCAATGGCATCGCAGACTGGCTGTATGAGGGTAAGAGAGAGGCCAGCAGAAAGCAAGTGAAAAGGCGGAGGTATTCAGACACTACCTATAGAGTATCTAGCACTGCTCCAGGCGGAGGAGCTGTAAAACTATTTTTGATAATATATGAATATAAAAAAATCACAAGTCAAAATGAAGTCATAGGTTCTTCACATAAAAAAAAAAAAAAAAAAAAAAACTGAAAAGAGATTTATGTGGTTAATGCAATGTCCTGTGTTTTATTTGTATACTAAATAAATTGTGATAGAACCAGTTGTTACAGTTGATAACTATAATGGACTTACAAGAAAAATAAAAATGTAAATTTCTGCATTATCAATGCACTAACCCTGCTAAAAAAATCTAGATTAGAAACATGCAGATGCTGATGTTTTCAGATGGCAGGAGGTGTTTGAGTCCTGCAGAGCGTCTGCAGTCTCCCTCTGAGGCTGCAGACAGCCTGTATGTAACCTGAATAACAGCTTTTTTTTCTGTGAGGGCAAGGTAATATCTGAAGGGAAAAAAGGGATTTACAAGTCTCTGAACACCTCTACACTTGTACCGTCCTATCACAGAAGCCAGAATTTTTTAGTCCTCAGCTGACAACTGCTTATTTTGA
>NW_019522281.1:0-1928 GCF_002814215.2 Seriola lalandi dorsalis | reverse complement strand
TCACATTCATCATGATTGCAGCCTCACTGGTTTAACTATATTAATATTATTATATGTGAGGAGCTACAGGGGTTGATCAGACGGTTTTGAAATGCTGAATATAGAGCAGCTTTTCTGTCAGCAGACGTCACATCGCCGGCACACTCTGTGAGAGCATTAGCACAGAAACAGCAGGGAATCATTAGAACAAAGACTAAAAGAAACAATACTACAGGTGTTGTATTATGCCTTTGCTCTCCTTACACAACCATTGAAACACAGTTCCTATCTAAACACTAAGTAACTTGGCGATTATGGTGGAGAGCGGCAGAAATAACAGGCAATAGCATGATGAAATATAGTGACAATTGACTGCCTATTACTGTACGTAGTTATAGTGCAGTTATTCCTGCATCTGAATCATTATGTGCAGTGCGGGGAGGTGGGTAACAGTCACTGATTATGGTGTACAGGAGCAGAAATGGCAAGCAGGCATTAGCACACACCGACATTAGCGTTGTCCCAGACAGCCTGTTAGTTGAAGTGGATTTTAATTAGCTATTTTCCAGTTAGTAAATGGGGGAATTATCAATGGCCTCAAAACAAGACAGAAACTGGGCATGCAACCTCCCCACACAGCACAAAAACACGCACTCGCAGCCGTTAAAATGCTCCCATGTATTCACTGCCTCACACACATACAAAGACTATCAAGCACAAACATACAGGCATATTATATTAGCGTTATACATGCTTTTATAAATGCGAGACTGCTCTCAATTTCAGTCCATTCAGCTTGTGATGCGGCGTCCTGCTTCTATTCCTCCTTTATGGACGTGTTCAGAGCCGTCATGGCCCAGTTCCATCTAGTTTTTTGTCTGTTTTGTTTTGTTTTGTTCCCTGCACTTCCCTGCGCTGTATTAACAACAGCTACGTGTTTTGCAGAGAAGATTTTGCAGCATTCATGAATGTGTTAGTCCTGTGTGGCTGTAAAACACAGGTCTACTCATCAGGTCTGCACACAGTGGTTTAATGCTGCGTGAGTTCAAAGGAGAAATGTAGCCACAGAGCAGAAAGTCCTGAGGCTTTGTCAAACACCGTTGAGGAGACGTATTAATAGTTTGAATGAATTGAAGCTGAGCAAACATCTGAAGCTTTTCCAAAATGAATAACAATTAGGTGACTTGAAAAAAAAAAAAAAAAAAAAGGTCCACTCCAAGCGGTGTGTAGGAGAGACATCTGTTCCTGCGAGTTAGCTGAGGTGAACTGAGAATAGACTCAACTCTGTGATGCAACAACGGAGCCGTCGACATTCTTGTTTCACAACTTTCCCGGGGCCTCGCTGTGTCAACAGGGCTGTTTCTGCACTCATCGCCATGGAGCTGAAGTCACGACAAAACAGGAACACCTCCAGATAAGACATGCGCACACAGATGATCAATGACGCCCCAGGAAACAGGCCTGAACTCTCAGACATAGGGTACCATGCGAGTCCGAGGCCCTTTGCTCCATATCATCCCCTCTCTCTCTCTCTCTCTCTCTCTCTCTCTCTCTCTCTCACTTTCTCTATCAGAACTAAGATTAAAAAAATAACTTAAAAAGAAACAAGTGATGAACCTGCTGGGACACACTCGTTATTCAGTGCTTTTAACTTCAAAAGTCACTATTGGACATTGAACAAGTCCCAGCCAGGTTCATCACTTTTTAGTGTCCCCTGGAAACACTTGCGTTGTTGGAAACGCTCGCGTTGTGTTGTGTGAATTTGCAGCGCATGTTTTGCCAAATTGTGTTTTCTTCAGTTGCAGTGCGTTGAGCTCTCAGGGCCACCGTACCTCACAGGTGGTAGGACCCTCCACATCAAGGAGGAGGGTGTAGATGAACAGTTACCGTCTGCCCCGCACTCTCTCCACCAGGAAACAGCCATCGCTATGGTTACGGATAGACGACTC
>NW_019522280.1:0-691 GCF_002814215.2 Seriola lalandi dorsalis | reverse complement strand
GGCCACAGAGTGAACGGATGAATGTGGCCAGAGTGAACGGATGAATGTGGCCACAGAGTGAACGGATGAATGTGGCCACAGAGTGAACGGATGAATGTGGCCAGAGTGAACGGATGAATGTGGCCACAGAGTGAACGGATGAATGTGGCCACAGAGTGAACGGATGAATGAGGCCACAGAGTGAACGGATGAATGTGGCCACAGAGTGAACGGATGAATGTGGCCAGAGTGAACGGATGAATGAGGCCACAGAGTGAACGGATGAATGAGGCCACAGAGTGAACGGATGAATGTGGCCACATGTACAGTCTCACTTCACGGCCTGTCATGAGGCTCAGTCGGAGCTGGCAGAGCTTTAGACTCAGTGACTCGTGGTTTTAATTAAATCATCTGCAGCTCAATGAAGCGGGAACTGATGAACATTATGTCTGCATCAACTGAGCTGAACTAGCTGCTGCTGCTGCTGCTGAGACACTTACTGTAAAACAGGGATTTATTCTGATGTTTCTGAACTACAGTTCAAACATGAAGCCTCTCACTTCATCCTGAGAACTTCCAGCTGAAGAAGAGACTGAGACGTTTCTCTCACTTTAACCCGCAGTGACAGAAGTGAAGCGACACTGACCTCTGCACCTGAAGCCCGTCTCTGCTGCTGCCTCCTCCCCGCACATCCAGCTCCACAGCCCCGCAG
>NW_019522279.1:65425-66800 GCF_002814215.2 Seriola lalandi dorsalis | reverse complement strand
TCTTGTATAAGCCTTAGATGCTTCCCAAACCGAGGAAATTGTTTCTGTAGAGCCAATATTAATTTCAAAAAAAGATTTAAGATCCTCTGATAACGTATTGCTAAATGACACATCCTGTAGCCACGCGGTGTTAAGCCTCCAACGTCCTCTTTTCACACTATCTGTGTTCAGGTCAACATGTAACTCCACTGTGGCGTGATCACTGAGGGCAGTAGCCCCTATCTCACAGTCCACTACTGAGTCTATTAATGAGTTAGACATCAGAAAAAAATCAATCCTTGAATGGGATTTGTGACAATGGGAGTAAAAGGTGTATTCCCTCTCACGTGGGTTCACCAATCACCATATGTCCACCAAACTCAAGTCTTCTGTCAGCATATGAATTGCAGCTCTGTCCCTGGGTGAAGATTTACCACTGGGCTTACTCTTATCAATTATTCCGTCCATTACCTGGTTGAAATCCCCTGCTATTATGACCTGGCCCTGCATGTTTCCTATCACTCTATTAACTTCATGAAAGAAATCCGGTTCCTCCTTGTTTGGGGCGTATATATGACATAGCACTGTCCTGATTCCATTGATCAAGGCTTCAATGCAAATAATTCTACCGTCCTTATCATTGTGTTGTTTTAGCATGACAAAACTTAAATTTTTATTAATGAGTATCATCACCCCATTCTGTTTACTGGAGTATGAGCTATGAAAAACCTTCCCTACCCAGCCTCTTTTCTAGACCTGTAAATACTCTTTGACCTCAGTTCTCTCATCATGGTTTGAATAATAACTACATAGTTCAAGGGGTTGTTCAAAATGTTAAGCCTTCTCAAACATACTGTCTTGGTGCACAGATAAAACATGAAAAACACAAACATAACCCCGGTTAAAGCAGCCCAGAACTCAGCGCTTCTAACTAACCCCCACCCCGCCCCCCGTCTAACCTGATCTAAATTAACCGTGTCCGTGAGGCGCATCCTGTCAGCTCGTGACAGCACAGCTCTAGCTTCCTGCCTCCCACAAACCATCATCAACGTTACCTTATTCCCACAGATTCACACACACTTCGTCTGGTTTCGTAAAGTCCCCCGGTCCTCTATTCAGCATCTCGCACAAACTTCTCCGCATCCTTGCTGTCTCGGAAAGTTTTCTTCTGCCCTTTCCATGTGAAGATGAGCGTGGCGGGGTAGACCAGCCTGTGTCTCACATTTAGCTCATACAGACGTCTCTTCACTGGAGTAAATGCTTTCCTTTTCTCCGCTAATTCTCTGGTCACATCTTCATAGAAGGACAGCTTACAGTCCTCCCAGTCGATCCCACGTCTCTCCTTAGCCACCTGCAGCACCTTGTCTCGGGCCGATGAACGTAGGAAGCGCATCAG
>NW_019522279.1:54338-64002 GCF_002814215.2 Seriola lalandi dorsalis | reverse complement strand
CAAGAGGAGTAAAGGAATTATTAGGATTACATAATAAGGCTCACTTCATACTGTCCCCATATGTACACAAGGTTAGGATCTATAGACCAACTGCTTCGACTTCACATGTTGGAAAAAATATGAAACTGGAACCACCACCTTCAGTGAACACACAATGGACTCTACTACAGAATAAAACAGGAAATTAATCAAATGTCCAACCAAAATGGTCAATCAGGACAAACCATGACACAGACTAACTTTAAACATCTGGTTCAACAAGAATCTTACTTTGACAAGTCATATTGGAAAAATTATTAAAAATGTAAAAAATATTTGAACTCAGAACAACTTTATTAATCCCACCAATTGATTATGAGCATGTTGTACACAGAGAAACACAGAGACAACAACATACAGGGTTAGGGTTAACCATGGGACTCAAATGTAGACTAAAATCGATAAATGTAATTAATAACAAAACATCAGTTAAACAAAGAAACAAATATTAATACAAAACTATGATCATGTAAAACAGGGAATGAAATATTTGAAAGGTTAGTTTTACAAACAGGTAAAACACAACAACAGTGAGAATCCACCTGCAACAACACGATCAGGTCAAGAGTCTTCCTGAGGTTTTTAGAGGCCCTGACAACAATATAACAGTCAGAAGACAGAAACTGTCTACGCAGCACAATAAAATGAACATCATTTACAGCCTTTACATGAGAGGTTTACTGATGAATTTTCTTTTTTTTTTTTCCAAGTATATTTTTTTGGGCCTTTTATGCCTTTATTCGACAGGACAGTAGAGAGACAGGAAATGGGGAGGCAGAGAGAGGGGAAATGACATGCAGCAAAGGCCGTCCGATGCAGGACCCGAACCGGGGCCGACTGCAGCCTCTACACACGGGGAGCATGCCCAGACCACCACGCCACACCACGCCCCTCTGATGAATTTTCTTGTTTTAAAAATAATTGCAGG
This sequence comes from Seriola lalandi dorsalis, assembly GCF_002814215.2. Taxonomy (NCBI): domain Eukaryota; kingdom Metazoa; phylum Chordata; class Actinopteri; order Carangiformes; family Carangidae; genus Seriola; species Seriola lalandi. The sequence continues at coordinate 63,035 of NW_019522279.1, read as the reverse complement.
TGAAAAGTAAAACATCTCAGTAACAACAGATTGTTGATGTGGTTTTATGTCAGGAAAAAAAACACAGCTGATGTTGGGAGAGATCAGGTTGCAATATTCTGTGTTGATGTGTGGGAGTCTCACAGCTGATAATGTCACCTCTGTGCTGCTCCTCAGGCAACAGCAGGAGCTTCATCCTAACGTTATTATTATGCCTCCAGCCACAGTGGTCAAAGGTCTTGTGACCTCACAAAATTTATTTTTGGCAATAACTCAAGAATTCCCTTAATATCTTATATAAGATTCCTTAAAGGTCTGTACTACACATATGACATGGATGTCATAGGCCATGGTTCTCTCTGCATGTAGCAGATGTTAGCATCATCACTGAACATGTGACTTGTTAGCCAGAGTTGACAAGTATCTGTGGTGTGAACAGGATGACTGACTAAATGACCCAAAGAGCACAGATCATCATACGTTCATTTCATTTCTTGATTGTTCTTTAATGTGAATAACCTCAGCAGCAGTTACATCATGATTACACTTAATTTAACATGTGATTTAATAAAAACCAGTGTTTAAAGAAACAGGCAATAAAATGTATTTCAACAGCACTTGTTTCTCAGCTTGTTGACAAGCCTAGTAGCAGGAATCCACAATGCGCTTCATGCTCATGAACTTCATGTTGCCCATGCCCATGTTCATGAAGCTCCTGTACTCTCCAGGCCTCATGTACATCATCCTGCCTCTGTAGTGGGGCTGCTCATACATCAGCCAGTGTCCGTCCATCACGTGGCAAGACATGCAGTTGGACATGCGGTAACGATCCATGACATTGTCACAGTCGTCCATCAGCTCGGACATCTGGCCTCCAAAGTTCTCCCTCTCATAGATCCTCATTCTGTATGAGCCACGGTACTGGAACACATCAGTAATCAATATACAATCATTAGTCAGTGTTAACTGGTAGTGAGTTTAGGTACAAATAAGGACTGATTTTCTGTGACACCAGGTATGCACATGGCCAGTACACACTTGAAATCAGTCAGCAATTATCAATTATTAATCATCAGCGAAGAATTAGTGTTTCACACTGTAGCTGCCTGATCTTCCAGTGTATTTTATGAAATAAAAAATAAATGGCTTATTTTGAATTTTAAAGAGGAGACAACTATATGGAATCAACAACGGTTTTAAGAAAAACAAAACTGAATAAACTTTAACTAACCTTAACCCAAAATATTTTAAAACCACTCAAAGAAACAGAGATTTTTTTTCTCAATTTGTAAAGAAACCTATTTGAAAAGTTTGCAATTCTTTGTGTTGTGTGTTCTTAAGGCCAACAGAGCAAATTGTAACATTTGACATATTAACATCTTGTAAGATGTGTGTGTCAAAATAATGTAAAGTGATTGGCTGTGTGGTTACCATGGGGATCATGCGGCAGGACTTGATGCAGTCGTTCATCCCCATCATGCTCATGTAGTCCGCGTACTCGCCCCTCCTCAGGAAGTACTGGTTGCCCATGAAGTTGGTGCGGTCGTACACCATGAAGCAGCCTCTCTCCACCCTGCAGGAGTGACACCTGTTCAGGTAGGAGGACATGTCGTCACAGTCGCTGCTGCACTCATAGGAGCGGCCCTGGAAGTTCCTGTCCTCGTAGAAGATGATCTGAAAGGAGATTAAACAAAGTGGTGAGGTTTACTGACTGTTGGAGGGTTAGGTCATGTGACATGACAGTCACAGTCTAGCTGTTAACAGCGCATGGGAGATTAGAGATTCAGGTCTGATCAGAATTGATCAATAATCATGACTACAGACGGTTAGATTTCTGTTGACTCTTCTTCAGGTTTCAGACCCCATTGCATGATAGGAAAAACCTTGCTACATCATCCCTACAGCAGCTAAACGTGTGGTTTTCAGAGCTGGACTGGAGATGTTTCAGCCCTGACAGTCTCCGATATCTGATCAATATCTGATCAATAATAAAAACTGTTGTAGTTTTGCTGTGTTGAAGATAAATCAGCCTCAGATGTGAATTGATAAAATCAGCTCAGTCTGACTATGTTTGTTTAACAGTCTGTGATCAGTGCTGATCAATAAACATCCTGATTGATCATCATTATTCTCTGATCATTATCATTGTTTTTGAGTTTCAAGCTGAAACAATATTGTTGCTTTCTCTGGTATTGATTTTTAGATGATCTGTTATGTGGCCATGCTGATTGATGTAATCCGGTTAAAAAATCTTTGATCTGACCAGTTTTCCAGCTGAGCCCTGTCTGACTCTGTGTGTGAGGAGCATTTGAGTGCAGTGATGCATGGTGGGACTTACTCTACTCATCTTGTTCATGTGTGTGGTGGACATGCTGCAGATTTGTTACTGGCGTGTTGCTAGCGTGTTGCTGACGTGCTGTGCCTTCTCACCTGTGTGAGTTCACAGCTTTTATACACCTTAGTGTCGGTCGCTGCTTTGTGTGTCAGAGCGCTGAGTCTGCACACACACACAAAGCCTCTTTGTGAAAGGGTTAGCAATGAGTGTGTGAGGCATTCTGTTGCTGCTGTCATCTACACAAGCTCTTTCAACAGCACTGAACTCACCTGTTAAACAGCGCTGAACTCACCTGTTCTACAACGCTGAACTCACCTGTTCTACAGAGCTGAACTCACCTGTTAAACAGCGCTGAACTCACCTGTTCTACAGCGCTGAGCTCACCTGTTCTACAACGCTGAACTCACCTGTTCAACAGCGCTGAGCTCACCTGTTCTACAACGCTGAATTCACCTGTTCTACAGAGCTGAACTCACCTGTTCAACAGCGCTGAACTCACCTGTTCAACAGCGCTGAACTCTCCTGTTCAACAGCTCTAAACTCACCTGTTCTACAGCGCTGAGCTCACCTGTTCTACAGAGCTGAACTCACCTGTTCTACAGAGCTGAACTCACCTGTTCAACAGCGCTGAGCTCACCTGTTCTACAACGCTGAATTCACCTGTTCTACAGAGCTGAACTCACCTGTTCAACAGCGCTGAACTCACCTGTTCTACAACGCTGAACTCACCTGTTCTACAGAGTTGAACTCACCTGTTCTACAACGCTGAACTCACCTGTTCTACAGAGCTGAACTCACCTGTTAAACAGCGCTGAACTCACCTGTTCAACAGCGCTGAACTCACCTGTTCTACAGCGCTGAGCTCACCTGTTCTACAACGCTGAACTCACCTGTTCAACAGCGCTGAGCTCACCTCTTCTACAACGCTGAATTCACCTGTTCTACAGAGCTGAACTCACCTGTTCTACAGCGCTGAGCTCACCTGTTCTACAGAGCTGAACTCACCTGTTCTACAGCGCTGAATTCTCCTGTTCTACAGCGCTGAACTCTCCTGTTCTACAGCGCTGAACTCTCCTGTTCTACAGCGCTGAACTCACCTGTTCAACAGCGCTGAACTCACCTGTTCAACAGAGCTGAACTCACCTGTTCAACAGCGCTGAACTCACCTGTTCAACAGCGCTGAACTCACCTGTTCAACAGAGCTGAACTCTCCTGTTCAACAGCGCTGAACTCACCTGTTCTACAGCGCTGAACTCACCTGTTCAACAGAGCTGAACTCACCTGTTCAACAGCGCTGAACTCACCTGTTCAACAGAGCTGAACTCACCTGTTCTACAGCGCTGAACTCACCTGTTCTACAGAGCTGAACTCACCTGTTCAACAGCGCTGAACTCACCTGTTCAACAGAGCTGAACTCTCCTGTTCTACAGCGCTGAACTCTCCTGTTCTACAGCGCTGAACTCACCTGTTCTACAGAGCTGAACTCACCTGTTCAACAGCGCTGAACTCACCTGTTCAACAGAGCTGAACTCACCTGTTCAACAGAGCTGAACTCTCCTGTTCAACAGCGCTGAACTCCCCTGTTCTACAGCGCTGAGCTCACCTGTTCTACAACGCTGAACTAACCTGTTCAACAGCGCTGAACTCACCTGTTCTACAGAGCTGAACTCACCTGTTCAACAGCGCTGAACTCACCTTCCTCTCCATCCATCCATCCAGTGGCAGCTGGTTAAGCAGAGTATTCCAGATGTTCCTCTCCCATTCTCAGGCCAGATAGGATATATTATCCCTTCAGCAAATTCTGGGTCTACCTGAGTCTGGGTCTACCTGGGTCTGGGTCTACCTGAGTCTAGGTCTACCTGGGTCTGGGTCTACCTGGGTCTGGGTCTACCTGGGTCTTCCTAGTTGGACATGCTCAAAAAACTCTGAGGCTCCTGCAGCCCATCAATGTCCAAAGCTTTCAGCATCTCAGGGCGAATCTCGTCCACACCCAGCACCTTGCCACCCAGCAGCTTCGCCTCCTTCTTCAGCCAGACGGCTTCCTTGACTGGTGGTGAGGCTTCACCTCTGCTGGTATCTGCAGTAACACTCTGCTTCAGGCTTCAGTGCTGGTGACTGACAGTTTGTGAAGAACATGCTTCAGTCAGGTTAAAAGATGAACAACTGTGTTTTAAAAAAATCAGTTTCTTTATTAAAAGTCGGATCTATAGGAGGCCTGTGAACATAAAGACTTTGAGGTAGATATTAAATACAACTCCCAATGTGCATTTGGGCAAAAAACATCCAATCACAGAGCTTAATGCTCTAGATGGGGTAGAGTTCCTCTAACTCTATTGTTGGTGTCTGGGTGATCTGTAGCTCATGGGAGTAGCAGCTGTGTGGGCCACACTGTTGGGTAACATCCTCCAATGTTTTGGCGAATGTTCACACCACGCCTTGTTCAGGTGTAGTCCCATAAATATCCCATTTACTGATGTTGGTTTGGTGGGCCAGCACCTAGCCGGAGCTCTTTGAGATCTCATGAATTACATGTGGAGGGGTGTCTGTCCTGAGGAGAAGTGGAGAAGAAATCACCCTGCTCTCAGCCACCTCGCTCATGGCCTCAACATGGAGGTCATCGGTGCCTGTATGCTCCACAATGCACTGGTGGCTTCCCACTTAAATGTAGATCTGTTTCACTTCACTTTTTCTTTTCTTTGTTCTCTCTCTTTCCTTGTTTTTTTTTCTTCCAGAAGTTTACGGAGTTCATTTTGTCTTTGACCTAACTCTCTCTCTCTTTCTCTCTCTCTTTCCCTCTCTCTCTCTCTCTTTCTCTCTCTCTCTCTTACCTTCATTGACAGGTACAGCCTCAGGGTACGTTTGTCTCAGGTGTGCTGTTACCTGCCCAGATATGTTCATTCTTTCAGAGTGGCAGCAGAGGCAGGTAGGTTCACATTCACTCATTTTAACACATTAAAAATCAACACTGTTGGTTTCATCATGTAACTGGATAAAGATGAAAACTGCGTGAAAGACGTTTTCATGGTGCTTGGTACATTCTCAGTGACAGTAGTGGATTGTTATATATAATCTGTATCAGCTGTTATTTGATTATTGTTATCTGTGTTGCTCTGCACCAACCACTATTTAAATCAGTATCTTACAAAACCTGTAACTGTATGAAATATAAACTGATAATCTGAGCTGTGTTTACTTATGATTTAGAGTCGGTGGACATAAAGAGAGAGCTCCTACAGATACATTCAATTCCACACTAAAGCCATCTTTATCTTCATAGTCATGGGGTTATTATAAGAAAGTACAGTCAAAGAAGTGAGAGTATAATTTAGTTATTATGAAAGAGGGATTAATTTTATCAGAATGTCAAACGCAGAGATTAAAAGTCTCAGAGCACGACAGTGATGGTAAAACAAAACGATGTCTGACACTTGACGTCTGCTGATTAGATTGTTTTCTGCAAACCGTTTTAAACTCTTATTTAAAACCTTTATAAATTGAAAAGATGTGCAATGAATTACATTAGGCTTCTCCTCTGCAGTTCTTTACTTTTCAGGGGCAACTGATGAGGTTGTAGTGGTTGTTGATGAGGTTGTAGTGGTTGTTGAAGTTGTAGTGGTTGTTGATGAGGTTGTAGTGGTTGTTGAAGTTGTAGTGGTTGTTGATGAGGTTCTAGTGGTTGTTGATGAGGTTGTAGTGGTTGTTGATGAGGTTCTAGTGGTTGATGAGGTTCTAGTGGTTGCTGAGGTTCTAGTGGTTGTTGATGAGGTTCTAGTGGTTGTTGATGAGTTTCTAGTGGTTGCTGAGGTTCTAGTGGTTGTTGATGAGGTTCTAGTGGTTGTTGATGAGGTTCTAGTGGTTGCTGAGGTTCTAGTGGTTGTTGATGAGGTTCTAGTGGTTGTTGATGAGGTTCTAGTGGTTGATGAGGTTCTAGTGGTTGATGAGGTTCTAGTGGTTGTTGATGAGGTTCTAGTGGTTGATGAGGTTCTAGTGGTTGATGAGGTTCTAGTGGTTGCTGATAGGGCTCCACTAATGTTCCAGGTTTGGTTTATAACAGTATCCAGTGGCTGGTGGCACTGAGGAGTTTCGCTCAGTTTTTCATCAAAAGGTTTAAACATTTTTGTTGTACAAGATAATCCACTTAGTTCATGGTCTCTTATTTAAAAGAAATACTAACTTCTGACAACTCGGCAAACAGCAGCGTGGCTGTAGGTAATCAGATCCCCCTGCACCAAGTTTGTTCCATCAGCTGTCGTAACCCTAACCCTACAACAAGAATCTCTCCACAAAAATAGATGATGAATATAATCTGTGTGTATCCAGGTAGAAATAAAAGTTAAAACATTCAACAGAGCAGAAGATACTGAGACTTTTTCATACTAATCTGTTTCTGCTGCTGCCTCTGTGATATGGTTCCTCTGCTGTGTTATACTTTGTTTCCTTAGTGATCAATAAAGTTATCTTGAAAATAACATGATTTTTTTCTCTCAGCAGAACAGAACATTACCATCAGGACAGTTTGTTCATCCAGAAACACTGAAGTCAGTAAATCCCGACAATTACTACTGAGGCCCATACATTCCCCTTAAAGTTCATCAGTCCCTTCAGGCCTCAGTTTACTGCTGTATGAAGAGCTTCATCAGCCAGGATCATCACTAAAGTAAATGATCTACATTCATATTGGACCAAAGCCATGTCCTGGTCCAGGTCTGGTTCAGTTAATAAAGTTATTAATATAATACATAATATATATATATATAAACTGGATTTTGAAACCAAAAGCTAGAGAATCAGGAGCAACCTCAAAACCTTCATTGTTTCAGGTGTTTAGAAACACATTCAACAGATTACTGCAAAGTAAGAGTGATCCTGAGGGACTGGAGGTCCAGGTGATCAGGGGACCAGGGGACAGAGGTCTTGGGTATTTGTTGACTGGGAGACTGGAAGTCTAGTGGTCGGGGGGACTGGGGGTCTGGTGGTCGGGGGACTTGGGGTCCGTTGGTCTGGGGGACTGGAGGTCCAGTGGTCTGGGGGATTGGGGGTCCGGTGGTCGGGGGACTGGAGGTCCAGTGGTCTGGGGGTGTCAGGCCTCAAGTGAAACAGTTTGTCTGTTGATCCTGAACCTCCAGTAGATGTAATCACAATAAGACACTGAGACAATCACACTGATCACCATCATCATCATCATCATCAATCTTCCTGTGAACATGTTTTCTTATGTAAGGCTGTTAGTTGTTAGCCACATGCTAACAGTGTTAATAAAGTTTGCTTTTGAATGTAAAACTAGAGTTTGTGGTTTAATGTAGCTGCCAGTCATTCACACACACACACACACACACACACACACACACACACAGTGCAGTGTGTTAGGGTTCAAACATTGTTGTGGTGATGTTTCTGTTAAGATCTGACCTCAGATCAGAAATCAGACTGTAACTCATCATGTGTTTGAATAATTGATAATAACTATTATAATAATAGTTTACATGTTGTTTTCTTTCAGAATTAATCAAGGAACAGGAAGTCCACCAGAGACCAGGATCCGTGAGACCATCAGACACCAGCAGGTGTCTCTCACATCTGACCATGATCCTCATCTTCATCTGTGAGTTCAGATCATCACAGATTATTGTCATTCATCTCTATAATCTATTACCTAGATAATGTCATATGTTATCCATAAAATGTCTTATAATAATCTATATAATCTCCTATATACTCTATTATCTATATAATCTCATACACAATTACATATATAACATATATGATCTCATATACAATAACATATGTTTCCACAGACTGAAGATGATAAAGTTATGATGATGATAAAAAATATTTTTATGCTGAAACATTTTGAGGTCTCCACTAGAATTTAAAATCTCTGTCTCTTCAGTTCTTCTTCCAGCAGCTCTGCTCCAAGACCCCCAGGACAGCCAGGACCTCCAGGACCTCCAGGACCTTCAGGACCGCCAGGACCAGTGTCCAGGCGGCTCCTGCAGCCCTCAGCTGGGTGACCTGATGGTGGGTCGAGCTGCTCAGCTCTCGGCCTCATCGACATGTGGTCTAGACGGACCTCAGAACTACTGCATCATAGGATACTTGGAGGTCTGACAACACAGTGTGACAACACCCTTACACTGTACATGTACAGTCAATACACACACACACACGCACACACACACACACACACACACACTAGTCCTAACACTACACACATAAACCAACACACTGTGTGTGTGTGTGTGTGTGTGTGTGTGTGTGTGTTTGTCTGTGCGTGTGTGTGTGTGTGTGTGTGTGTGTGTGTGTGTGTGTGTGTGTGTGTTTGTCTGTGCGCCCGTTAAGCCTCCATACCCTCTTTCACGGTTGAGTGGCCCCATCAGCCCCTG
>NW_019522279.1:35787-54318 GCF_002814215.2 Seriola lalandi dorsalis | reverse complement strand
CAGGACCAGTGTCCAGGCGGCTCCTGCAGCCCTCAGCTGGGTGACCTGATGGTGGGTCGAGCTGCTCAGCTCTCGGCCTCATCGACATGTGGTCTAGACGGACCTCAGAACTACTGCATCATAGGATACTTGGAGGTCTGACAACACAGTGTGACAACACCCTTACACTGTACATGTACAGTCAATACACACACACACACGCACACAGTTACAATACACACACACACACGCACACACACACACACACACACACACTAGTCCTAACACTACACACATAAACCAACACACTGTGTGTGTGTGTGTGTGTGTGTGTGTGTGTGTGTGTGTGTGTGTGTGTTTGTCTTCCTGGCTCTCGCTCAGCCTCTCATACTGAAACATGTCCTGATCTGTCCTCGTCTCTTCATTACTGAACTTTTCGTCCTGATTCTTCAGGATCTTGATTCAAGTTTCATTAAAAACAGAATGAAACAAACAAATTAATATTTTCACAATTGTCATGACGCAGTGAGAATGAATAAATAAAAACCCATATTCTAACACACACACACACTGTCTACCTAGTGTTTACCTCTGACACACTGAACAGTCTCAGTGATTGTAGATATGAAGAAACCTGCTTTACCTTTAATCTGCTTTTAACTCCTCCTCTTACCCAATCACAGAGCAGATACTTGGAGGATCCGCCCACTCAGTCCAACCACATCAGAGTATAGTTTCACTGCAGTTTACATGTCAACTCAATATTTTACAGTACAGAGTCATATTTAACAGGTAGAAACCTGAAACAGAGCCAGCCTCAGCAAGGGGGGCAGGGGCATGATGATGATGATTATTGATCATAATGATTATTGATCAGGTGAAAATGTCCTCATCCATCAGGAGGGGCAGAAATGTTTTACATGTGACTCTCGTCTGCCGTACGATCGCTACAGCAACCCGAACAGCCACCGCATTGAGAACATCATCACGACCTTTGACCCCGAGAGAAAAATGAAGTGGTGGCAGTCTGAGAACGGTGAGTTTAAGATATCATGATCACAGAGACTGTCCAATCAGAGAGGACGTGAAACTCACCTGAACTTAAGGGTTCATATTCAAACTGCAAGTGTGAATCATTATTTTAATTATAATTAATATGTGTATGATCTCACCTGTGCAGGTGTTCACCAGGTCAGCATCAGGTTAGACCTGGAGACAGTGTTCCAGTTCAGTCACCTGGTCCTCATCTTCAAGGTAAAACACTGTAACGTAAACACTGTACTGTATATACTGTGTATGTATACAGTATGTATATACAGTGATCAATACTGATGAGGGTTACACTGAATCCTTTATTACTTATTTTTCTGTCTAATGTAATAAATGATTCAGTGTTTATACACATTTATATTTTTAAAGGGTTGATTATCTGATTTTTTCCCCCAACTTTATTAAGTGTAAAAAATGTGTCAAGTACAAACAGTACACATACACATCAATATGAGAGCTGATGACAACAAAGATTCCGAAAAGTATACATGAAATTATATTAAATGCACAACTGAATACATAGATGTATTTATACTTCAAAAATGAATAAATAAATAATAAATAAATACCAATTCAAAAACATCAAATAGTCATACATAAGCAATTATAATCAACTTCAAGGGGTTTCGTTGAAAATATTCTTCTAACATTCTAAAAAACAGATGCTTCTTTTATTGTTTATAAGCAACAAGGAATCAAGTAGGATACTAAATTCCATCAAGAAAAGGGGGAGAGTCAATCGAGTCAGTCGAATTTAAGAATTTCTGTTTATGATTAAAGAATTTTCCAAATAAAATAAAAACGTTAACAACATAGTTAAGAGATTTAACACTCTCATTGTCATAATAACATATTATATCTTTCAAAGTAAAATAATGGGTCACTTTAGTATTAGGAAAAATATAAGCATTTAAATCTGTACAAAATTTCATTACAATTTTATATTGAAAAAATAAGTGGGTAATAGTTTTGTGTCAACAAAACGAGCAAGAATTATCAATGTCAGTATATTTGGAGATTATGGAATTTACAGGGTAAATTTAATGTAAAATTTTGAAATAGAAAATTCATGTGGTAATAACAAGTTTTATTCCAATTTATTTCTTCCAAAAGTGAGTTCCAATAAAATGTTGCTCTTGGGGTGATTTTGTTTGTACTTTGAAAAATTCGATGAAAATGTTTATTATATACACTTTTTGTCGAATGTATTGATACCATTCAATAACAGTTCAGATGGGCTTTCATAAGAGTTCCCATCATCAAAACATAAATTACTCTTCATAAAGTGGATTAACCCTAAAGGAATAGCTTTAATTACTGAGTTGTATTCTTTAAAAGAAATAGGAAAATGGGTTGATGATCATTGAACATGTGAACTGACAGAGTGATGTCACTTCCTGTCTCTGCAGAGTTTCCGCCCAGCAGCCATGTTGGTGGAGCGATCAAAGGACTTTGGACAAACCTGGAAGGTTTTTCGTTACTTCGCAGAAGACTGTTCACTTCATTTCCCTTCAGTGTCCAGTGAGCTGGCCGACAGCATCGATGATGTCATCTGCGACAGCAGATACTCTGGATCAGAGCCGTCCACTGATGGAGAGGTGTGTGTGTGTGTGTGTGTGTGTGTGTGTGTGTGTGTGTGTGTGTGTGTGTATGCAGTACAGTGGGGTTTAAAGGCACTGAAACATTTTCACATAAACATGGAAACAATCAAAAGTTAAACAATAAAGTTTGAGGATTGTGAGATCATGCTGAGAGAGAATGGATCTTCAGCTCGAGTTCATGCTGTCATTAAAGTGAAAGGGAGACAAACCACATACTAAGATATTCTGATATTAATGTACATTTCATTTTCACTCTGTGTTAACGATGAAAGGATGTTTGTCTGTTCTGCTGTTACTCCACCAGGTGGTGCTCAAAGCTCTGGATCCCATCTTTGAAATACAAAACCCGTACACACCAAACATCCAAGGTGAGGTCAAAGAATCCTGCTGTCTGATTGGCTGTTGAAAAGTTCAAGTCAAAGAAGAACATATCAAACATATTAAACAAATTAATCACGTTTTATCCCTCATCCTCAGATCTCATCACTGTGACCAACATTCGGGTGAACTTCTCTCGTCTCTTCACACTCGGTGACACTCTGCTGAGTCGGAGACGCAGGAACCCTCAGGACAAATATTACTACGCACTCTACAACATGGTGGTGAGAGGAAGCTGCTTTTGTAATGGACATGCCAGCCGCTGTACACCTGTGGATGGAGGACGGGGGGACGTCTTCACCCAGACTGGCATGGTACGCACCAGGACTGGTACTGATCAGGTCTGTCCTGGATCAGTTGGACTGGTACTGATCAGATGAGGGTTAGGGTTCAGTGTGTGTTCATTCCACACAGACTGTAAAAGACATTCACTATTTTATTTTATTGTCTAATTGATAACAGTAATTATTAATTACATAATTAATTATTGTAGGGTTCTAAAGTCTAAGACCACATTCCATTCACTGGTCTCAGATTTTCGGACCCTGTATGTGGCCGTCAGGTTTTTCTCTGCACATCCAGATTCAACACAGAGTCCCAGGAATGTGAAATCCATCACGTATGATCTGTGAGGACATTTCCTCCGAATATTTACTTGTTGCTCTTGTTTGCTCTTGTTGAGAAAATCCATCAGACTGATTACATCAAAGCACACCTGAGCTCTCAGGTAAACATGCCTTCTGCTCTTCAGGTTCATGGTCATTGTGTTTGTCAGCACAACACGGCTGGAGAGAACTGTGAGAAATGTCAGGACTTTCACCATGACTCCCCCTGGAGGCCTGGAGGAGAAGACACAGCTGACATCTGCAGGAGTAAATTCAGTTCAATGAAACTTTTCCTATTTTAGCTGATTGAAAATATCAACCAGTTATTAATTTGTGAAAAATACAATGAAGGGATTTATTCCTAGTTCAGTTTTATTTTATCAAATAAATAACTTTCAATTTATTATTTATATATTTTTGATTTTTAAAACGAGGACTGACTCACTCAAATATCTTAGTAAAATCTTTTCATGTTGTATTTTGTATTTCATTTATATTTTGTTCTTTGTATTTAATGTATTTGATCTTCAGTTCAGACGGACTGGAAACTGTATATTAATATAATGATATATAAAGTGTCTTTACTGATTTGAGCAGTAATAGATTCAGACATGATGAATTGTGTTCTCTCAGGATGTAACTGTCATGGACACTCGGACTCGTGTCACTTCGACGCCGTTCGTTTCGAAGTGACGGGTGGCATGAGCGGCGGTGTGTGTGATGATTGCCGCCATGACAGGACAGGGCCTCAGTGTGAACAGTGTCGACCTTTCCTGTACCAGGATCCACAGCGAGCAACGGACGACCCGCACGCCTGCATACGTATGCTTCAACTGCTTTCACTTTGTCACTCTGTATGTGTGTTCGTGATGTTTATGATATCGCTTCATCACTGAATCCAGGTTCATGACTCTGGGACTGTACATGGAACAGAAGTTAGTCTCTTCAGCCAAAGGCCTCCTGTACTGAATGTGGCTCAGCTTAGCTGCTGAGGAAGGATCTAGTTCAAAGACGTCGTGGTCTGAGCTGCTGCTGGATCCTTCTGGACTGACAGAATCCGGTCCACACAGATTGATGGGTTATGGTTAGGGTTTTTCCATCATGCTGTGTTTCAGCTTGATGATGTCATGTGATGTGATGATGCAAGTTGCTTCCTGTGTTTCAGCTTGTGACTGTGACCCAGTCGGTTCTCATGGCGGAGGTCTTTGTGACGCTCTGAGCGGTCGATGTGTCTGTAAAGAAAATGTGGAGGGTCAACGCTGTGATCGTTGCAAACATGGCTTCTTTAATCTGAGACAGGATGACCCGGCCGGTTGCCAAGGTAACAAACAATTAATTATTTTTCATTTCAACAAACAGCTAAGCAGAGAAGCCTCATGTTTGATGTTGCCGCTTTCATTCAGGTTTGTTTGTTGTGTGTGTGTGTGTGTGTGTGTGTGTGTGTGTGTGTGTGTGTGTGTGTGTATCAGTGTGCAGGTGTCATGTTTTGGGAAGTGTTGGGTACTGTGATCAGCTGACAGGAAGTTGTGAATGTGACCGTTTGGCGAGCGGGCCATTGTGTGATCGATGTCTGGTAGGTTTCATCTTAAAGGGGCAGTTTGTAAAATCAAATGTGTTTAGTGACCTCTGGTGGCTGTTGCAAAAAACTACAAGTAAAAGCTTCAAAGCACAGAGAGAAAAAACAGAACCATACAAAAGTCATACAAGTCATAGAGATAAACAGAAAATGACACGAGCTCAGATACTTACAGCTTTAATCTCTAACTTTCCACATTGAAATAAAAGCAGCAAGACCAATGTCTATATGTTCTATATGTTGTTGAGTTGTGTTCTTACATTATCACAAATGTTTCCATCAATTCTCAAACCAGAGATATCTTTGATTTTAATCATGGTAATGTTTCATTGGTCGCCTGTTGACGACATCATATCCTCTATGGTCATATGTCTCATTTTTAAGATACACTGTTTATACCCTGGTCATTTTCAACTAAATTTTAACCTGATGAAGGGTCAGAAGGTCAAAGTTAAAAATGTTTTTTCACATCTAGTTTTTGTTATTTTGTTAGTTTTAGTTAATGATTAGTTAACGACTAGTTAATGATTAGTTAACGATTATAGCCTTGGTCCTGTCTGTTCTCGAGCAGTTTGCATCAGTTAAAAACCATTAAATGGGTGAAGGTCCTTTACAATCATGCAATGGCAGCAGTTCAGTTTATAAAATGATTTAACTGCTTTTAATGTCTCAGATCTTTTTAACTGTCTTTTCTTTTCTTCTCGACTAATTTTAACTAAATATGTTACTGTGTATGTATCAGCTGTAAAACCAGAGCTTATATATGAAGTACATGAGACTATGGTGGTTGCTGTGATACTGACTCCTGCTCTAAATGACTAACATGTTGGTGTGTGTGTGGTGTGTGCGTTATGTTCAGGCAGGTTTCTGGGGTTTGGGAAACTCTGCATTCAGATGTTCACCCTGTGACTGTGACATTGGAGGAGCTCACGGCACCACGTATGTGTCCTCTGATTTTATTCTGTTTTCATACAACGGTGAATTCATGTGTGAAATAATGAAGAGGAAGAACTCATTGAACTGTTTCCAGCCCTGAATCACAGGTTAGTATCAGAACAGGCCGATGACTTGAGGGACAAACAGGAAACAGATGTTTCTCTACAGAGAGTGATTCACAGAAAGAAGAAAATTTCACACAACTGAACACTGAGGCTTCATGAAGGTTTAATCTGTATGGACAAAGATCCAGTGACATGAAGGATGACACTGGTGTCAGTCAGTCACATCTTTAGTCACCATGGCAACAGAAACCAACATTAAATTTGTGATGTGAGATGACAAATAAAGACCAGACCATTTTTCGTTACATAAGTGCCATAAAAGAACTGTACTGAGTCTGGGTTCAGTACAGTTTATTTTTCACACCTGTTTTTGTCATTCACGTGTCAAAGCTGTTTATTGTCTTTGTTTTGTCTTATTTTATATTTTATCTTGTACATTTGTTCCACGACGGACATATGACAAATAAAGGCATTCTATTGTATTCTACGCTTCAGCAGTTCAGATGCAACAAACACATGAAACTGATTTCTGATCAGTTTGTTGAGTCCCTGTTGAGACGTCTTCCTGTCCCCTCAGGTGTTCTCCAGAGGACGGACAATGTAATTGTTTACCAAACATGATTGGGCGGCGCTGCTCTGACCCTGCTCCCGGGTACTTCCTGCCCCAACTGGACTACTTCCTGTATGAGGCGGAGCTTGCCACCCCACTGCACGGAGGAAGCTCGCCTCCTCCTACTAATACTCCGTCATCTTCTTCTCTGGTGAGTAACAGAGGTCGTGTGACAATACATCACTAACAGTATTACTGTGTATTTACATGCAGTGTTACTGTAGTATTTGCATGCAGTATTACTGTGTATTTATATGTAGTATTACTGTCTATTTTACATGCAGAATTACTGTAGTATTTGTGTGTATTTACATGCAGTATTACTGCATGTAAATTTTACTATTTTACATGCAGTATTTGTGTGTATGTTACATGCAGTATTACTGCAGTATTTGTGTGCATTAACATGCAGTATACTGTATAATTTCAGTTGAATCCGGTAGTTTTACCACAGTGTGAGAAGTACTACAGAGAGCAGGGCTTTGACTTTAAATTCAGCAATGGACGAGTTGTCCTGGTTCGGAGGACTCGTCGACTCGCCCGCCGAAGGAGACAGGGACAGGTGAGATATCACTTGACCAGTGAGGGCGATTCAGTCTTAGATTTCAGCCAATCAGATTGTCCTCCATCTCGTCTTATGCACAGATGTTTTCTTTGGGTCCTGCAGCAGAGCAGCATCCCTCTGTACCCTGGTCACGCCCTGCAGATCATTACCCGGCAGAGGACACCTGATCAGCCAATCACCTGGACTGGCCTGGGATTAGTGAGAGTGTTGGAGGGGGCGGGGCTTCGATTTACTGTGAACAATCTGCCGTCATCGATGGATTACCAGCTGCTAATTCGCTATAAGCTGGAGGTGAAGCTCAATTAATTCATTAATTCATTTTTGCTGCTTTATTGTGACATTTTACTTCATTTATTTCAACATCAATTGATCTTTCTCTTCAGTCTCCATTTGATTGGCTGGCTTCAGTCAGCATCATCATGCTGTCACCAGGTGAGGGTGGCTGCAGCAGCAACCCAACAGGACGTGAAACTCTGATTCTTCCTGGAAACTCTGGGTGAGACAATATCTGTTTTTGTCTGTTGTTTGTTTACTGCTGTCTTTTGTTTCTTTGGTTGTTTACTGTTGTCTTTTACTTGTTTGTCTCCAGAGCAAGTATTCTGGATTCTGCAATGTGTCTGAACGCAGGCGGTCGGTACTTTGTGGATGTCGTTTTTAACAAACAGCCTGGATCTGATGGATCTGATGGCTCACACATCCTGATCGATTCGGTGAGGATGTCTTCGTACACTCAGCTGAAACTCATTCTGACTGATTGATTGTCCACTAAACTCCTCCCACTAACAGCAATGGTCCAATAACAGCTTAGCAGCAGTTAGTAGTGACAGCAGACCCTCTGTTGAGGATTGCTCTGACAGGATGTTTACAGTCTGTATTAAATGTTATGTTTTGAATTATTTTAGATGGGTCTGATTCCCCGAATCGAGTCTGTCCAGAACTTCTGCTCTCAGAGTGACCTTGAATCTTTCCGCCGCTTTCGCTGCATTGGATTGGCTGCTGAGCTCGACTCACAGGCGTCAGTGCCGGAGCGCTGCGAGGGACTCATCAAAAGCCTGTCGGCACAAATCCACAATGGAGCTGTTGGTGAGTGGCTCAACACGTGATGAAGAATTCACAGTAGAGCCCTTCATACAGTTAGGCCCAGAAATATTTGGACAGTGACACAAGTTTTGTTATTTTAGCTGTTTACTAAAACATATTCAGGATACAATTATATAATCAATATGGGCTTAAAGTGCAGACTCTCAGCTGTAATTTGAGAGTATTCACATCCAAATTGGAGCAAGGGTTTAGGAATTACAGCTCTTTAATACGTAGCCACCTCTTTTTCAAGGGACCAAAAGTAATTGGACAATTGACTCAGAAGGCTGCAAAAAAAAATAAATAACAAGGCTGCATGGGCTCTTCCTTCGTTAACCTGTCATCAATTAAGCAGTTAAAAGGTCTAGAGTTGGGGCGTTGTGTAGCGTAGTGGTCTAAGCAGGCGCCCCATGTGTAGAGGCCACAGTCCTCGCTGCATTTGGCCCCGGTTCGAGTCCCGCATCAGACGGCCTTTCGCTGCATGTCATTCCCCGTTTCCTGTCTCTCTCCACTATACTATCAAATAAAGGCATAAAAAGCCCCCAAAAAAATATACTTTAAAGAAAAGGTCTGGAGTTGATTCTAGGTGTGGCGTTTGCATTTGGAAGCTGTTGCTGTGAACACACAACATGCGGTCAAAGGAGCTCTCAATGGAGGTGAAACAGTTCATCCTGAGGCTGAATCCATCAGAGAGATAGCAGAAATGTTAGGAGTGGCCAAATCAACAGTTTGGTACATTCTGAGAAAAAAAGAGTGCACTGGTGAGCTTGGGAACTCAAAAAGGCCTGGACGTCCACGGAAGACAACAGTGGTGGAGGATCGCAGAATCCTTTCCATGGTGAAGAAAAACCCCTTCACAACATCCACTCACACAACATACACTCTCCAGGAAGTAGGTGTATCAGTATCTAAGTCTACCATAAAGAGAAGACTTCATGAGAGTAAATACAAAGGATTCACCACAAGGTGCAAACCATTAATCAGCCTCAAAAATAGAAAGGCCAGAATTGACTTTGCCAAAAAACACCTGGAGAAGCCAGCCCAGTTCTGGAACTGCATTCTTTGGACAGATGAGACTAAGATCAACCTGCACCAGAATGATGGGAAGAAGAAAGTTTGGAGAAGAATTGGAACAGCTCATGATCCAAAACACACCACATCTTCTGTAAAACATGGTGGAGGCAGTGTGATGGCATGCATGGCTTCCAATGGCACTGGGTCACTTGTGTTTATTGATGATGTGACAAAAGACAGAAGCAGCCGGATGAATTCTGAAGTGGATAGGGATTTACTTTCTGCTCAGATTCAGCCAAATGCAGCAAAGTTGATTGGACGGCACTTTACAGTACAGATGGACAATGATCCAAAACATACTGCAAAAGCAACCCAGGAGTTTTTTAAAGCAAAGAAGTGGAATATTCTGCAATGGCCGAGTCAATCACCAGATCTCAACCCCATTGAGCATGTATTTCACTTGCTCAAGACAAAACTTAAGGCAGAAAGACCCACAAACAAGCAACAACTGAAGACAGCTGCAGTAAAGGCCTGGCAAAGCATCACAAAGGAGGGAACCCAGCGTTTGGTGATGTCCATGTTCCAGACTTCAGGCAGTCATTGCCTGCAAAGGATTCTCAACAAAATATCAAAAAGTAACATTTTACTTAGGGTTATGTTTATTTGTCCAATTACCTTTGAGCCCCTGAAATGAGGAGCGTTTGTATAAAAATAGCTACAATTCCTACATGTTTAATCATATATTTTTGTTCAACCCTTGAATTAAACCTTAAAGTTTGCACTTCAATTCCGTTGTAGTTGTTTCATTTCAGATCCAATGTGGTGGCATGCAGAGCCCAAATCATGAAGATTGTGTCACTGTCCAAATATTTCTGGGCCTTACTGTATGTGATTCAGCACATTGAGAAAGTTCATGAAGCGACTGGACACAAAACTTTTGTTTCATTTCAAGACTTCATTGTTTTTGGTGTGTTTCAGAGGTTATTGTTCTATCATAAACATTCTGTGTATTTCCTGTTTTCAGTGTGCAGGTGTAATGTCATTGGTTCTCTCGGACCATCCTGCAGTAAACTGGGTGGGTTCTGTGACTGTAAACCCAATGTGATTGGCCGTTGCTGTGATACCTGTGCACCACTGACGTTTGGTTTAGGATCTGACGGCTGCAAACGTAAGAAACTCTCGCATTCAAATTGTATTAAAGACAGATGACGTCTCCACTTCCTCCCACTGTTTAAAAATGAATCGAAAATATCAGAGATACGAGCGATGCCATGTTGTGCTGAAAACATGCATGTGATGTGTACTTTGATTTTGGCCCATGTCCCATTCACTAACATGTAGGGTGTGGATTTTATGACCTGTAATGCAGCCATGTCAGCCATTTTTATATACAGTCACTGATCTGTGATGAAAACCATGATAGATTTTTCTCTGCTGTGTTATTTGCAGCGTGTGAGTGTGACACTCGTGGTTCAGTGTCACAGCTGTGTGATCAGGTCAGAGGTCAGTGTGCGTGTCGCTCAGAGGTGACGGGGCGACGCTGTGATCGCTGTCAGACGGGATTCTGGGGTTTCCCATTCTGTCGACCCTGTGAATGTAACGGACTGTCAGAGGTGTGTGACGAAGAGACCGGAGAGTGTGTGAACTGCAAAGAGCACAGCACGGGACGGCACTGTGACAGGTTATGTACATATATACGTGTATATATATATATATCTATATAGCAGGTGAAACCTGCAGTAACTAACTTCCTTATGAGGTCTTTATAAACAGAACTGTTCATATTGTAGATGTTCCGGTTCTCGTGACACTTTTATGATACTGATGCAGGTGTGTGGAGGGTTACTATGGTGACCCTGTCTCCAGACAGCCCTGTCAGCCCTGCTTGTGTCCAGATGTTCAGGGCAGCGGACGATTCTTCGCCACTTCTTGTCAACACAACCCACAGTCCCTCAGTCTGACCTGCAACTGCAGAGAGGGGCACACAGGTACAAGCTGACATCTGTTGAAGTGCTCTGCTCACCAAACATGGTTATTGTTCACATCTTAATCTTTCTAGTTTCTTTCATCTAACCCTTCAAAGAGGTAGGTGACAGGTGTCACACACAGGTGATCTATGAGTCTCTGTCAGACATGTTGACACAACAGCAGGGCAATAAAACTGGTTTCTTATGTGCATGAACCACATAAACACAGTAATCATTAAAAATCTCTCTCAGGTCCACGTTGCAATAGATGCAACCCTGGTTTCTATGGTGACCTGACGGTACTGGGTGCTAGCTGTGAGGAGTGTTCCTGCAACAACAACATCAACCCAGACGACCGTGACTCCTGCGACAGCCTGACAGGCGACTGTCTGTGCTGCCTCCACAACACGATGGGACCACGCTGCCAAAACTGCAAACCTGGTTACTACGGCAACGCCTTGGTGCAGGACTGCAAAGGTACAGACATGAGTATTCATGCAGCACATTTTACACAAGATGATGTAATACAGTGTCCATCAACTAAACCTCAACATTCAACCGAATACTGCCATATATATATATTTCATCTACATTAAGTAATACATTGTGTATTTCCCAGAATGCTCCTGCAACCGGCGGGGGACGGAGGTGACTCGGTGTCCTCTGGGGAGTCCCTGTTTCTGTGATCCAACTACAGGACAGTGTCCCTGCAGGAGGGGCGTAGAGGGGATCCTCTGTGATGAATGTGAAGACGGATACTGGAACCTAGACGGACCATCAGGGTGTCAGCCCTGCAGCTGTGACCCCGTCAACTCCCTGTCCAACATATGCAACAAGGCAAGACCACCAGGCTAACAGATCACCAGGCTAACTGACCACCAGGCTAACTGACCACCAGGCTAACAGATCACCAGGCTAACTGACCACCAGGCTAACTGACCACCAGGCTAACAGATCACCAGGCTAACAGATCACCAGGCTAACTGACCACGAGGGTAACAGACCACCAGGCTAACAGATCACCAGGCTAACTGACCACCAGGCTAACTGACCACCAGGCTAACTGACCACCAGGCTAACAGACCACCAGGCTAACTGACCACCAGGCTAACCGACCACCAGGCTAACAGATCATCAGGCTAACTGACCACCAGGCTAACTGACCACCAGGCTAACAGATCATCAGGCTAACTGACCACCAGGCTAACTGACCACCAGGCTAACAGATCACCAGGCTAACTGACCACCAGGCTAACAGATCACCGGGCTAACTGACCACCGGGCTAACAGACCACCGGGCTAACTGACCACCGGGCTAACAGATCACCAGGCTAACTGACCACCAGGCTAACAGACCACCAGGCTAACTGACCACCAGGCTAACAGACCACCAGGCTAACTGACCACCAGGCTAACTGACCACCAGGCTAACGGACCACCAGGCTAACTGACAACCAGGCTAACTGACCACCAGGCTAACAGATCACCAGGCTAACTGACCACCAGGCTAACAGACCACCAGGCTAACTGACCACCAGGCTAACAGATCACCAGGCTAACTGACCACCAGGCTAACGGACCACCAGGCTAACGGACCACCAGGCTAACTGACAACCAGGCTAACTGACCAAAAGGCTCTGTTAACGTTGAATGTGTTATGAAGTTGAGTTAAAAGTAAAATAAAGAAACATTTTAACAGTAATAAATAATTACTGTGTTGTGTTCAGGTGACGGGACAGTGTCCGTGTCGTCCTGAGTTTGGAGGGAGACAATGTGATGAATGTGGAGAAAACCACTTTGGAAATCCAGATCTGCAGTGTATCTGTGAGGATCAACACACACACACACACACACATTTTGTTTTCAAGGCAGAGGCCCAGTTAAAACCTGTTCAGACCAGGTCTGACTTGGACCTGATAAAGTCACAAGTGGACAGGTCTAAGTCTGTCAGCTCACACCTAGTATTAACCTGAGTCTCCACATGTGTCTCAGTGACCACTTGTCAGAGGATGTCAGCAGAGTGAGTTGCCCTTCAATGTGGCCCAGGACACATTCACATTCACACTGCTAAAAGAAGGTGGACACAGGTACAGACCACCTCTGATCCTTAATGCGTCTCACACCTGAACCTAGAGCTTACCACTGGTGATCAGATCACCTTAGACAGATGTTAATACCAGGACTGAACAGGACTGAGCAGGACCAAAGATACTGGTTGTTTTTATTTTAATTCATCACATCTTGTTCTCAGCTTGTGACTGTAACCTGGAGGGAACCGAGCGTCCATCATGTGACCCTGAAACCGGTGAGTGTATCTGTAGATCTGGTGTCACTGGGATCTTCTGTGATGAGTGTGCTGCCGGCTACAGCTCAGTGTTCCCGGCCTGCGAGGAGTGCCACCCCTGCACTGCCCTCTGGGCCGAAAATGTCACCGACGTCCAGCGAGCTGCCCAGAGGATGAAAACCTTCATCCCTCACCACAGTGATGACCTGCAGCCTGGAGACAGTCACCGCCGGCAACAGATGATGGAGATGCACTCCAAGCTGGACAACCTCACCAACCTGACAGGACTCTCCCTGCCAAAAGTGGAGAAGGTGGAGAAATTGTGGGGGAAGATTGGGTAAGTTCTTCTTTCTTGATCTGACATGTTAAGAACTCAAAGAAATGAACACGACATGTCACATTCACCCACACACATGTATGATACGTGACACCCACACACACACACACACACACAATCATACACTGATGGAAGCACAACCTTCTCTGCTCTACCTCCTGAGCCACAGCTGCCCCTCTCCTGTCTTTTATTTGAAGTGTTGATCCAATAGAAGATGTATTTGTGGTTTTAAGAACCAAAAACCATGTCAGTCAGTCGTTTTATTTCTTTTCTCATTGGCTGACTGTTTCCTGAGTGACACATGGCCGGGCCAATCACAGGTAACAGATTGTAGCTAACCACTGTAGCTTGGTAGAGCTCACTGGTAAATGGTGATGGTCATGAGCCGAGCAGACATGAAAATCAGATTAAAATGTAGAACTCATAAACAGTATTTCAGAAAAAATCTACTTTATCCACTGGGGAGGCTGTGTAGTGATATCTGGCTTCCTTAGATCCAATCTGTCTTGTAACTCAGCAACAGAATGACTTTTTGGTCAACAGGTTGGATGGTGATTCCAGGTGGGCGGGGCTTGATGACTGTTTTGTTGTGTCAAAGTTCAAAGAAGTCCTGGCGGCTGGTTTTATGGCTCAGTTTCTGGATATAGGCTATGTGCATTCCTCTGATACTTTCACTGTATTAATATACAACCTAGACCTGGTTTATAACCAAACAACACATGGACATCTACCTTTAGACTGTATGGAGCTTTAAAATCAAAGAGCCAGTCCTGTTGTTGTTTCACTCTGTAATCAGAAATGAAACATTTTAAATGTTTACAGGAAGTTGAAAGACGCCCTTGACCCAAACATGATCCTGATCGACCCATCTCCTCTCCTCAACACTGAAATTGACAACATTCATCTGGATTTCAAGAAGCTGCTGAACAGCTTGAAGGAGAAAATCATCAAGGATCCAGATGATGAAGATGATGAAGACAACCTGGAAGGTACAGAGTATATCCTGATGTATGCTGCAGTCAGACTGGAATTCATCCCTCATCCAGTTCTATGGAACAAGATTAGACACAACCACCTGACCTTAAGGTGATCTGGATCTGGATCAGACTGAAGTCAACATGGTCTGGTCTGAATCACATCTGTACAGGTGGTCACAGTCCTCCAACATGTTAAAAGGTCACCTGACTCCTCGGCTTCCTGTTAGCTTGCGCTGTCCAGCATGAGGCTTCACGCCAGTCACAGTGTGTTCAGACCAGATCCAGATCACAGTAAAACCAGGTGCAGCCATCCTGTCATTAACTCACCTGCCTTCTCCACAGTTCTTACTGAACTTAGACCTGTGACATGTTGAAGCTCCTCAGCCAATCAGAGTGGGGGGGTAGGAATGGCCTCTTTATAACTGCAAGTGACTTTACATCCTCACTGCTGTTAGCCTGTTAGCCTTTTATTTCCTCAGAGTGAAATGACAAATACTTTGTGACAAATTAACTTTAATCCATTTAAATAAATTGTAAAGTGAAGAAGTCTGAAAACTGCTGAACTCAGATCTGATTCTCCTCAGCTGATCACACAGAAACTTTTCAGTGAGAAGAGTTTCTACTGTTGAGAGCCTTTCTCTATGTGACCAGAGCAGAACCAGACCTCAGCAGAGCCTGGATCAAAGACTGTGTTGCTGCTTCTTCACTTTGTTTCTGGTCTGTCACAGAGCTGCAGGACAAGATTCAGAAGCTTCATTCAGAGTTCATGTTGGATGAGAAGAGGGTAAAAAATGCCAATAAAGGTTTGGAGGACTCCATGGACACCAGACAGGAAGTCAAACTCAAACTGAGCACGTGCAGCAAAGGAGGAAGAAGAGACCTGGCACCGCTGGAGATGAAGATCAAAGAGCTCAGTGTGGTACAGTTCAACCGAAAGGTGAGTTTGTCATCTGGATATGGCACAGCCACCTTAATGCTACTTCCTTCCAGTGGCCACTCATAGTATTGCAACAAAAAAAATCCCCTGAGACCCAAAGAGCCTTTTCCCCATAGACCTCCATTATAAAAGAGACATCATCCCAGTGTAAGGTCTTAACAGTAATGAGCATGTGCAATGAGGCACCAGCTCTGCGTCTGGTCTCTTCTTATAATATGTCCATGTTTTTATCACATTATATCACAGATACTGATTGAACTGTTTCAGCCCTGTCGTCGAAATAGATCAGTTGACTATTGATTAATGTTGACTCCAGGCTGATCAGCTGATCTATAAACAGCAGGCTCATATGATTTACAAGTTGATAATATAATAACAGATATAACATTTTAATAGACAGGTAGGACATGAGTCTTTACCTGGAGAGTCCCATGACACTCTGTGTGTAAAGCGGTAGCTGTATTTAAGTGAGTGTGAGCTGGGATCTAAACCATCCATGAAGTCAATGATAATGACAGTCAGGGCTGATGCTGTGATCTGAAGCTGTGATCTGATGCTGTGGTCTGATGCTGTGATCTGATGCTGTGGTCTGATGCTGTGATCTGATGCTGTGATCTGATGCTGTGATCTGATGCTGTGATCTGATGCTGTGATCTGATGCTGTGATCTGATGCTGTGATCTGATGCTGTGATCTGATGCTGTGATCTGATGCTGTGATCTGATGCTGTGATCTGATGCTGTGATCTGATGCAGGTCTGTGGAGGACCAGGTCTGGAGGACTGTTCAGGATGTGGTGGAGCTCTGTGTGGTCTGGATCTGGGAGACAGGAAGTGTGGAGGTCCAAACTGTGATGGAGTCATTCCTGTGAGTCAGAAAGCTTCAGAAACAGCTGAGAGAGCCAAGGACCAACTCATCACTCTCCAATCCAGACTAGAGGAGTCCAAGAACAAGGCAGGTTTACACCGCGATTACTGGAAGGAATGGTGTCAGTACTGCCCCAGTCCCCTGCATGTGTTTTCAACAAGGCAGCCCAGATAAACCACGAGACCAGAATGAATCAGAATGATCTTTATTGTAGACATCCACCCAGTGTCCATTTTATTAGGTACAGCTCGCTCAGTCTGAGTCTAATCAAACAGTCCAGTAATCAATCCTCCTCTGCAGTTTTATCTGGTGGCTGGCAGATCTCAGTGCTGAAACTTTAACTGTGAAGTTCATGATATCAGCAGCTGAGGTTACACTGGGCTGTATGAGGAGGGGAGGAGCTCTCCCCTCCTCATACAGCCCAGTTTAACCCTTGCATGACTGACTGTCTGTGGACAGATGAACAGGACTGCTGGACACACTTTTCTGCTTCACTGTAAAATAAATGTTGTTATATCTGTTTATTCTGGGTCAGATCAATTATGCCAAACAGACAGCTCAGGACACCAAAGACCAGGCCAAAGACCTGCAGGACCGGAAAAACGCCAACATGGACTCCTTCGAGAGAGAGAAGACCAAAACAAGGGAGATCATCCAGCAAGTCAAAGACTACCTGATAGGTGAGTGTTCACTTGATACTGTTGGAGGCTGGGCCTCACCTGCACCACTCCACTTCAGTTATTTGGTCAAAAGAACAAACATTTATTACTGTTATGTTGTCAGGTCTTGGCCTGACTCTGTAAAGAGCCTTGAAATAATGTATGGTAATTGAAATGAATTGTTGTATTACACTGTCAGTCCCTTTTATATACAGCACTGACCCCATCCACCCAGGAGAGTGTTCATCATCAGAAACATGCACTGCCCACAGGACTCAGGCTAACACACATGCTATATGATAGAACAGAGTTCATGTACAGTTTTATAATGATTTTATCCTTTAACAATGACCCTCATCCAGATGAGATGGTTCCTCCAGAAGACATTGAGAAAATGGCCCGAGCTGTGCTGGACATCCAACTGCCACGATCTCCTGTGCAGTTCCAATCAATGATCAATGACATCAAGAATCTGCTGTCAAATGCTACACACTTCCAGGATGACCTTAAGAACCTGGAGGAGCGCACCATGGCCACCCAGGACCTGCTGCAGGAAGCTCAGAAACTCAAGTCAGTTTCTAAAAACACAAAACTTCAGTTTAAACATTAACTTTATTTAAAGCTCAACAACATGAAACATCTGTTAACTTTACCTCCTGACTGATCGATGAGTGACTGACTGAACACGCTCGTCTGGTATCTGGTCACAGTCCTGCTCTCTTCATGAAGAAGTCTTTGTGGTTTTTGTTGCTTGTGTTTAGGGAGCGGACAAAGGACATCGATGTGACAGAGATCAGAAGAGACATTTCTGAAGCAGAGAGAGCTCAGGACAAAGCCAACAATGACCTGGAAACAGCCGGCCGAGACGGAGACATGAGCAAAGAGCAAATCCAAGACGTAAACATCAAGAAGATTTTAGATATGTCACTTCTGTTCGGTGATAATATAATGTGTTTATACATGTTTTTTTATACATATTTCAGATTAAGGACAAACTGGAAAATATTGAGACAAAGCTGATCAATCGTCGACCTGAAGATCTGAAG